>NW_020272758.1:1231173-1333880 GCF_003268045.1 Sipha flava
TTTTTTTTCCAACAGTATTGTTTATCTATCTTGTTAGGTGCTTAAGAGTTATTAAGACTAATAGAGTACTTAAGAGTAATTAAGAGTTAAGCTATTAAGAGTTATTATCGATTATGACCGTTATGGGTATTGTTAAATTGAGATATCATTCCGTTTTGACTTCTGGTTTTTACCGTTGTGTTTGATAAATTGCACAGTAGCAGTAAATTGAACAAATATTTAAACAGTAATAAGTCGCAAACGGATTACTGAAATGAAATTCTGTAAACGTTAAAATTATTTTTTTCAGTATGTTTATACATTTTCGTTATCAAAAATAGGTATTGCCATTTGAAAATCAAAAGTTGATAATGTCTTATCAAATAAGGGAGGAAGTTAAAATTATTAAAATTGTAACATAGTGTAAAATAATAAAACATAGAAAGTTTAAAAAAAAAAATTATTTTAAAATTCCTAATACTTTCCTAGATATTAACTGGTTCACGATAAAAAAATCACCCTGTATATATATATATATATATATAAAGTCCCATTAAAAATGTATATTTATAAAATAATAAATATATATCTAATGAACGAGATAGAATGAGATATAAAGGGATAGAATTAAATAAAAATAAATAAAAAATAAAGAGTAGCAAATAAATTTTTAACTTAATTCATTTTTTTTAATTTACACTTCATTTTAAAACTGACTTATTTGATCTATATAATATGTACTTATTTATTTAATGTAATATATTTATTTTATGGATTTTATATAGCATGTTATAAGTTATTTAAGCTGACTAATCTAAAATAATAAATTAAAATGTAAGTCTTAACGTTTAATATATTTAAACTACATATACATTCCAGTCCAAAGTCCGTTGGACAGTATCTCGCACTTGCTGTGACGCTCAATAAATAATTTTAATAAATAACATTGATACACAAGTTTAACGACTTCAGGAGTAATAATAATAATAATAATATTAATACTGATGATGATCATAATAATAATAATAATAATAATAATAATAATAATAATAATAATAATAATTGCTTGTACGGTACCAAGATTGCCGTAAATAGTAAAAATACACAACTAATGAATTACATTTATCAAATGAAAATGCACAAGGAGCGTGCAAATGCCCGTACTTGGGACGGTTTAAGGTCGTTTGGTTGCGTCCATGCGACTATGATGACACGTACAACGACCACTAATACGGTTCGATGTACTGTGGACGGCTTATGAGCTGCTAGTCCGAAACATAACCTTGTAACGTGTATTCTCGAGCAAATAGACGTCAACGATGACAACTGTCGAGTACGCGGCGTTAAACACGAGTGAAAACTGAAACGAACACTTGGAAGGTTCGTACGCCTAGAACAAAACGCGTCCGGACGACCCTTAGATTTACGACACACGGAGTGGAGTCCCCCGGGGTACCGATTGTAACCCTTTTGATCTTGCACCTGATGGGGAGAGGGATGTTCTAGAACATTCGATATCACCTAAATAGCATTTGGATTGCCAGCCTATCGGTTTTGGTTATTGTGGTGCGGTAAATAAGTGCGTATATTGTACAATGTATAATCAAATTTGTATCAGAACAATGCTAGTCTTTGGTTGGTGTTTTTGTATATATAATCAGCCAGAGTATATTTCATTTATGGTATGGATTGATTTTTTTCTTATAGAAATAATTTTACAAACGAAATTATTTTGTTGCATACGTGTCGGATGAAAAAATATCACAAATCAAATTTGTGTGGACGCTTAAAAACACGTTACACATTGAATTTAACAATATTTTTCGAAAAAAATTTTACAAAATTCTTGATATTTTCTAAATAAAGAATACATTTTTTTTTAAATAACTGAATTAAAAATAATTTTAAATCTGTTTCTTTGTATTCTTAATAAAAACAATTTTATTAAAGAAAATTTTGTGAAAGAATACAATTTATTGATAAAATAAAATAAAATAAATATTAAATTACAAAACAAGTTGTTCAATCTCATATAAAAAAGAAAAAAAAAATGTGTAACCTAATTATAAAACTTATCTTTGTATTTAATCACTTAAACTCATATCCTGTTTGTAACTAATGGCCTTTGTTGTTGATGTTATTTTTTTGAGTTCAAAAAAAAAAAAAAAAAAAAAAAAAAATATGAAATTAAACAAGGAAATCGAAAACATAATTTTTTAATGAATATGTCGAATAATTAAGAACAGTGTGATATACTATATAATCTTAAAATATGTAATGTTACAATTTATTTATTATTATTTTTCATAATATTACAATATTTTATACTTTATAATAAATATGTACCTATTGAAATACTATAACTTATTTTGACTCATTATAAACTTATAAACATGTTATGATTATTTTGAAAATGTAAAAATTATTTTGAAGTTTAAAAATTAAATGTTTGTATATTTCTACACATTTAATTAAAAAAATGCTTAGTTTAATATCAAAGCTACCATATTTTAACAAAGGAAAATTATTAATTGAAATATTTCCATATAACTGAAAGTAGAAAATCAATTGATAAGTTTGAAAAGACCTTTAAAATGTTTTCAATGAAATATCTGTTTATTTAGAGTTTTATTTTCATTTATTGTTTTGAGTTTATTCTCAGATTCCCATAATAAACTATATAATCTAAATTAAGTGTTGGAAAATAACTATATATTACAAAACATATGTTATGTAAAAATTATAATACGAATGATTATGAAATGATTGAAATTCATAAAATTTAATAAATTATAAATTACACTCTTTAGATATGTCAATCAGTTATATCATCCATGCCAAAATAATTATTATATTTATGGTTAAAATTAGATGTTTGTTTACTAGTGAAAAATTATAAATATGAGTTTCAAATTGTAATTCAAATATGTAATCAAAGAATAGTTTGATTATATCGACTAATGATCGACCTGGTTTGATTAAAATCGATATTTTGAATGTTGTATAAAATATTATAAAAGTAAAATATCATTGTATACTGTTTATAATTTTTTAGATGACTGCAGATCACCATTACATAGGGAATATTTATAAGGGTTGTGCTAATTTCATTTCAAACTAACAATTAATGAAGGCCAATTAGTATAAAATAAATGACTTGTTTAAACTTCACATTTAAAAATGGATATTTTATCATCCAGTTACATATTTTGAGGTCATCTGCTTTCAACCCTTGTGTCGTGCACACGTTGCTTTCAATTTAATGTAGTATTTTTGTCTGGATTATTTTGTTTTATATTTGTTAAATTCAATTAAAAAAAATTAAACACGAGAGAAAAAGAAGATATAGAAAAATACCTAGAGAGGAAAGAGAAAAAGAGAGCGATGTGGATATTTGATGGGCCAAAAAAGAGTGGGTGGAACAAGTGGTTAAAAAATGTCTAGAGCTTAAACGGAAAAAATATTTTACGCATATAAATGAAAATTATATCAAATATATATATAGTCGATTCCCACGCGTATTTAACGTTGAACGTTTGTTTTGTATATTGACGCCATAAGCACCAGTACAGTTCTCAGTTATATCCATTGAAAAAACGGACCACTTAGCTGACTATTTATTATGGGGCAAACACTACGCACACCAGTGCGATATTATTAACGTTTTGCGGACAGATAGACATCTTAATCGATCCCAAAGCGCAAATTTGAAGAAAAAAAAACCCATTACATGCCAAAATATATTGCACACGCTACTTTAAAGGTTTACTATGATATACAAGTCTTTGCATTTATATTAAAAATATACTTCCCATATAAATGTCTTCTAATGACCGATCAATTAATGTATAGTTACCTTTTAACTTCGGGTAGTTAGCGCCGATTTAATGAATGTTGGTAGTGCTTTAAAATTGCAAGAGAAACAAAATCTATCAATAGCATGAATATTTAATTTTAGTAAATAATCACTTTTTAATCATAAAATAGATTGCACAAGGGCTAATATTAATATATACATACATTTTTATATATAATTATTTTTATTTTAGTTACTATTATTATGAATTTATATACTTACGTTGTACTCCGCATATTGTTGTAAAATTACAAAAAGATTTTTGGTTGAAATTTTTTTTAATGTCACCTATCTCAAAAATGTCTTTAAACTTTATAAAATACATTTATTAAATCAAAAGTATTATCTTATTTAAACTATTATTATTTTGTCTGAACTTTTAAATATTACAATGGCGAATGTTAAGACATTTTATTTTAAAACTAAAACGAAATAATCGATAAGAACAAATAAGAATTGTACACAAGGCTTCGTTAAACTTCCTTGAATTATTTATTTATTTATTTATTTATTTTTATAACATTTTACTTAAAGTGATTTAAAATAAATATAAAATATCTTATGTATTTAAAAAAAATCCGCTTCAAAACTAATGCAACGCACATATATATTTTTTTATTAATCCCGTGAAATTGGCTATGTCTGTGGAAAGAAATTACAAAAAAAAAAAATGTTTATTTAATTGTACACTGTCATTAATAAATGTTAGTGTCTCTATTGATTTATGGTAAAAAATTCATTTATATATCTAAAATATTTCGTTAATTTATGATTTTATTAAACTCCTTTTTACCATAATGCTTTTATTTTTAAATATACTCTCTTTATACAATCAATTTATTTTTATTTTCAATTCTATTTTGTGTGATAAGAAATCAAATATATCATTTTTTCATGTTTCAGTTATTTGTAATATAATTCTTACTACTTTATGTAAATATTTATTGAAATGCAAACGCTAATTAAGCTTAGTGAATTTATTGAAGAATTCAAATCAATCATAAGCCCTCGGATTTTTATCCTTACCACTCTTATCTCAACCCTTATTACTGAAAAAAATGTCATATAATAACATGATTTCAAATCCATTCCTCATCCTAACATGAAATTCAAATAGTCTAACTAACCATAAAGACGAGTTATTAGCTATTCTACAAAACAACAGAATAGATATTGCATTATGTTCCAAAACTTATTGCACTCATTTTTTATATATAAACCTACCAGGCTTCAATATTTTTAAAACCCATCAACCACATGGTACAACTCACGTAGAGGTTGCAATTACAAGAAATTAAATATTCTTAATTATACGTATATTAAAATATTATGTATTCTTAATTAAATTAAATATTCTATTTCTTACCTCCATATCAAACAAATTATTTTCAGGATTGTGGGATATCTTTGGTACTTAACAATATCCCCATAAATATTTACGCAGTATATATCCCTCCACGTCACTCAATCACCCCAATTTATTATGAACTCTTGTTTAGTACTCTTGATCATACATTTATAATTGAACGTGACATAAATGCTAAAAATCCACTATTGGTCAGTAAAACAAATAATGATTGTTGTTTGAATGTAATGAATGTTTAAAAATCTTATTTTGAAACATCTTATTCCAGTCATTGAGTCAAATAATCAAAATTACCAATTCAGTTTTCACACGAATCACAGCACTATTTACCAAATTAATCGATTAGTTGACATACTGATTGAAAAAAAAAAAAAAAGCTCAAGTGGATTTTTATATATGGCTTGAGCCTTTAATAAAATATGGCACCCAAGCCTCCTTTTTAAACTAAAAACCATTTTCCGACCTTACTATTTTATTTTATTTAATTTATACATTGAGCACAGACATTTTATTGTACAGGCAGAGTCAGTTTTATCAGAAATAAGTCTTATCTACGCTGAAGTTCCTCAAAGTATTGTAACAGCCCCCCTTTTAACTAACTTATACACCTCAGATCAGCCCACAACTAATCACTTAATCACAGGAGATTTTGCTGATGATAAAGCCATTTAGCTTTTCACTCAGAACCCGAAATAGCATCCAACTTTATTAAATTACATTTAAACCTATTACAAACCTAGTACAAGGATTGAGGAATCAAGATAAACGAATCAAAAACATCTCATTACATTTTCATACTAAGATCAAGAAAATCTCCAACCATCTATCTTAATAATCTTCCTATTCTCCCACAAAATATATCCGCTACTTAGATCTCCATCTGGATCGACGATTGACCTTGACCCTCCACCAAGAAAAAAGTATTATTTTTATAATTAAATTTTCAATAATATTAACGGCATTAAAAAACTATTTGTGAAAATTTTTCTACACTTACAATAAAGTTAGAATTGCACAAGAATGAAACTGATTCAAATGTATTTGTAGTTTACCACAGTTATATATTGAATAAATATGTACATAGAGTTTCAGATCATTAGTGAAAATTTAAATTAAAAATTTTTAAAATTGCTGTCTTTCATAAATAATTATAATAGGAAATGTGATTAATTTCCACTATTAGAGACTACAAATGTAAGAAAAATATTAGATGATATAGAATTAACTATTTTAATTTCATTGATATCGATTAAACAGATATGAACTAAAAAGTTAGAAAAGTAAGATTTTTTTCAGAAATATTGTCTGTTTGCATTCTTTATTTTTTTTTTTCGAAACACTGTTAAATATTCTTTTATACTAGAATATTACATCTTAAATCGTGGGCCACAACTCCTAAGGAAACATTTGTGTATAATGAGAGGGAGACATGAATTATTTATACACCCTATGTAATTCCCTATTATTTTAACGATTTTTATAGGAAATTTGTCTGTATCTTAAATCTTATAGAGCAATAATAATTTCATATTAAATTAAAGATGCCACATCATAATAAAAATTGAAAAACACTGTACAAAAAGATTAATATTAAAAAAAAATAATATTAAACCAATAATTTAAAACAACGACAAGCCTATGATCAACATTTAAATCAAAACACATATTCAAATATCAATATAAATGTAAAAATTATACTAATTTTTTTATTTCAACGCTCCATAAAATACAAAACAATTGGTCGATTTTGCATTATTTTAATATAAAAACATAAAAACTCCGAACAGATTATAATTGAATGATCTACATCTTGAAAAAATAAAAATCGATTCACTTTTATTATCCTAAAAGCGTTTAAAATGTTGTCATTGTAAAACAAATACGAGTAGCTTCCATTCTGTACAAAAATTTAAAAAAATAAAAGCTTGTCTCCTTCGTTTGAAAAACTAATAACCAAACTTTTCAGTTCTTAAGTGTTATAATTGAATATAATTTTACTTTATTATGCGTGTAAATGAAAATATTTTCAATGTTGGAAAAACAAACTTTTCGGGGTAAATACGAAGAAAAAACTCATAATAAATAAATTATAAACTTGTTCAATAAATATAGTATATGAAATATGAAAGATTTAAAAATATAAATTAAAAAGTTTAATTATAATATTTATACTTATTATTTAAAAATTTTTCCATATGATTTTAAATTAAAAAAATTTAGATTTTTGAAAATGTTATTGGTTTTGTCAATTTTATAAATCTTTCGGTCGTTTATCATTTATTGAAACATTTCATCGTAGGTACACATCTATTCGTTCATAATACATTATTTTTAAGATATTAGTTTAAAAACTTACGTATGTGACAAATATTATAAATTATAAAATTATTATTATATTATTATTATTTATTTTAAATTATAAATTGGTTGAATACGATATCATTTTGAAAGTAATAAATTGTATATTCGTTGTATAAGTTACTTCTTCTCTGATGTCACAAAGCACATAAGTATATAGAAATTTATATTGAACCCTTTGAAAACATAACAGATATTTCTTATACCAATAAAATTAAAATAGGAGTTCATATTATTAAATTTAAAAAAAATATGTATACTTGCGTACAGAAAAACAGAATATTTTTGAATGATGAAATAAAATATTGTTTAAAAAGAGAAAAAAAGAATTTTGTTCGTTTTAAAAAAACATACCCTTTGAAAGATTTAAATGTCTTATTTATAAAGAAATAACTTAAAATTCTTATGAATTCGTCTACTTGTATTTTTTCTTTACAAGTTCATAGGATAAGAATTATCTATAAAAGAATTAATTAATATTTTACATTAATGGCTTCCTTACAGATGTACATATAAATATAATGCATCTTTATGACTATATAAATATAAAAATACTCGTTGCATAATTTTAAAATAAAAAAAAAAAACATTTAGATTAGGCAGTCAACAAATCAAGCACCATTTAAAGTTGCTCTTTGTTTTGTACAGTAATAATATATAGTAAAATGAGATTAGATTTCAATATATATATATATATATTAACTAATATTAACTTATAACTGTGTGCATTAAAATATTTCTATATAAACTAGTAAATGATAATTTGCACGCAAATATCATTATTTGAAAAAATAACTTCATAAAAATTTAACAATTTCGTGACCACAGATAACATTTTTCCGTTTTGCTAACATACATTCTATACTTTTCATGATTTCAAAAATTTGTTTTTCGTTTAATTTCATTTTAAAGTAAAAATAAAAGCTACTATACTTTAAGTTATTGGTGTTTACAAATAAAATTAATTGATGTCATTGTAAAACTTTAATTTAAAATTCAGAATTCTCATAAAATAAATTGGTTAAGTAGTTATAGATAATCGAATTATGATATAGTTTAGGGACTTTTTAGTATATTAACCGTGGCATTTATTAAATGTACTATTAGCTTTGTAAATAGTACTTATTAAATATATTTTTATAGTAGAGTGTATTATATTTAATAGAATTATTATTTATTACTGTCGTAACAAATGAGTTAATTGCACAATTATTTGTTTATTTAATATCACAAATTTTAGGTTGAATCGGTTTCCTTCAATACGTTTTTTATTAACGAATAACTATAATTCTGATTTCAATTATATTACTTCCCTTAACGTGCGGATAGTGAAATTTAACATTTTATACAAAATTGTATTAAAGATGTTGACTATTATAAATCATTGGAACATATTTCTGAACTTTTAATTCCGATCACAAAATTTTTCGTGTATTGAATAAATAATATTCTTTTTGTATATTTTTTTAAGACCCATAGTTAATTAGAAATATATGATAAAAGCGATTAAAAAAAAAAAAAAAAAAATTGCCTTACAATTGTAATGTATTGCATGTAATTACATGCAGTACGCTCAGAAACGATCATTATTAAGCTATCAAGCTCAATACCGTATGCTGGTAAACATATTTTGATAAGATGTTTATTTTTTTCGTTTAATTTAGGTAATCGATTTTTGATTACTATTAACATTTAATTTCGAACCCTTTTTTACAAGCTTATATTGTTTTACAATAACTTCCTTCATGTTGTTTTTTCCATTTTATTTCAATCATAATTTATTTATTACTTTATTTTATCAAAAATACAGTGTATTTTATAGTCCTTTTTACTGATATTAATTTTTTTCTCTTCGTTATTTATTTATACATCATTCTACTTGTGTATTATTTCATAGTATAAAATTATTAATTTAACGAACATACTTCAATATTCTCATATTGATTTTTTTTTTTAAGATTTAATAATATAAACGCTTTTTGCTATCAAAAATGTAGCAATTATTAATGTAGAAATATTTCTAATTAAAACATAAATGTTTTTTCACATTTTTTGATTTACTCTTAAAACATATATTTTAATTGGTGAACATACAGAAAATTTAAAAAAGTTTTTGTTTTTATTGCGTTTAGTATTATCTAAAAACGTTTTATTAAATGTTAATCATTTACGTTTTGTATGCAAACCAAACGAAACCAACATTTGATTTTTAATCAAATTTTCGATTATTTCATCGCATTGATAAATTGTTTTAGATTTCTCAACGATAAATTTTGCAAATTGCTGAAAAAAAAAATAAAAATAATACTATACCAACCGTTGATGTATAAACAAAATTATCGTCAACACGGTGAGAATATATTATTAGTATATTATTAGAAGAGAGAAAAATAAAAATAAATCTTTTCGATTATAATTTTATCGTATATCGTGTTTGTGTGTTTGTTTTCACGAAAATCAGTTGCAGTTCCGGTGACAATTATGGTACACCGTTTCGGCAGCAACTTTACATCTCGATCGAGTTGTTGTTCCATCATCAACGTCCAAATACTTGGGTCAGCATTGTATAATTTAAGCACTCGTGATGCTCTCCAGATTGATAAAGCCATCGTTCCTCACGTCCTTGCTCCTGTTTCATACTTCATACCGCAGTTTTAACGTGGTGTCGACTTTTGACCTTTACGTGTACCACGTATCCGCCAACCGACCACTGATCGGTTGTAATTCCTTCCCCGCAGTTCTCCGTCTCGCCTCGGCGGTACGTGTGAGTCCACGTGCCGCACTATGACCTTAAGCATTTCCGTGCATACGATCCCTATAATGTCTGCGATCGGAGTCTACTGCAAATTAACAATCTCCGACCGTAACACGATGTGTTCCCGAACCGTGTCGACCCTTCCTTTCGAAATCTCGTATGCAATGCACTCTTGTGATGGACGTCGGTTAATCAAAATGTTATCTCAACAACAAAAGCTCGCTAATCGTACTAATATCTCTTTCCACCGTGCACTTATTAAAATGCCCGAAGTTTTGACAGAACAAAATTAAATTATCAGCTCGGGTATACAGCTCTGCGTGCGGAACACCCCTGTGATTATTTCAGGCACGGTATAATAACAACAATAATAATAGTAATAATAATCATTATTATTATTATTATTTTTATTTTAATACAAACCCTGCGAATCCATATTTCCGTTTAGTTATGACAGACCGTCGAAATTGTTACTATACACGCGCACGCAATAAACCCAATATCAGTGATGAAAAACAGTCACTGTAGTTAGGTAAGTAGTTGTTAAACTGCTAACCGTGATTATAATGTGTTAAAAAAAATATGAAAATAATAATAATAATAATAATATTAAAACAAAAGGTTTTAAATTCTGATTTCTTTTTCGCTTTGCATCACCGAAGAGTATTATACGTTGAACCATTTATCTTTCATTTTATACGGTGAAAAAATGTGTCGAAAGATTTTATGGCGATAAAAATTGTCCGGTGGAGCGGAGCAGATTAAGAAAAAAAAAATGTTTATATCACCTGTCCGAATAAATTGCTCTTAATTTATAAAGAGCAGGAGGTCCAAGCTAAATATCCAATTTCTAGGGTCTATTCGAGATTGAACTTCATTGGCTTCTCTTTTCATTTTCTGTTACCTGCCTTCAACTATCTCACTCTTACTTTATACTTTTGTCGTTATTATTCACCGATTTATCTACCCTGTCGAAACATAATCGGTGGCAACAGCTGAGACACATGGTACCGTAATCTTCACCATTAGAAAAAAAAAGGTTTACTTCACTTTTCCAATATTCTACCAAATACCGAACTAAATATCTGCCGATTCAATAGCCATTTCATTAATTTCATCCCATTCTCAGATCGTTCAGTGGTTAATCTTATTCAAGTTAGATTTATATATTATTTATATTTATTTAATTAGTATAATAGTTTATTATTAACATTAACTATAGCTATGGCATTTGGTTTGTTAACGATTAATTATATGTAATTTAAAGATTATCAATGAAAGTATTGTTGTTTTTGTAAATAATATATTATTTATACAATAATGATACAATAATAAAATAAATAATAAATTATCACTGTTACGATGAAAAAAATGGTCATTTTGTATTATCGACGTCGGTGTACCGATATTGCCTATATATAAGTGCCGTAATAATATTATTCGTATTGGTTTTATGGTTTCTTTTTTTTTTTTTTTTTTATTTCTTTTTATATATTATTATGTATTTTTCTCCATTATTATTATGAAGCAAAAAATGTTTAATATTGTTTAAAAAATATTTTTAAATCTAATATTTAACAACAAGCATGCTACTCGTATGGGAAGTTTCGAACTTCTCAGTTCCCCATTCTCTACAATTAGACATTTATAATTATAGTTAATAAACGTTCTTAAATGTATAAATTCATTAAATAATACATTTATTTACTTGAATATTAGTTATGCTACATGATATATTAACATTTAAAAAAAATATATTATTCAAGAGAATGGTAAAAATGTTAAGAATGCAATAATATTATATAACTGGGTACATAGAGTAACATTTGCACATACAAATATTATCATAAAATGTATCTTAAGCTTTGGTAGGAAGAATTATCTGGAGTATTTAAAAATAAAGAAAGGGTAGTTTAGATTCATGTCCGTGGGTAGATTAATCACTGGAAAAAAACGAAATACATAGACTTCGAATGGTTATCGAAAGCTTTGAGCAGATATCAATTTTAAAATATAGACTTAAAAATGCATTTAGTTAGATATTGGCAAGAAATATTTGGTATATTATGTAGTTTTGTCATATTTATTATATTTAATAAAAATGTAACCTTTTTTTTGTTTTTAGTTATTTATATTATGTATCATTTTATTAAAATAATTTAATGCATACAATATATTTGGACTAATAAAAGAGATGAAACATAAAATCAAGTATTTTTAAATATGATTTTAATTAAATTCAAAACAAAATAATTCAATTAGAAAAGTTTTAATCTTTCTTGTGATTATGTACTATCAAACGACAACAGATTTTTTTTTTACTGTTCATACCATATATCTTTGATTACAAATAGATACAATTATATTTTTTATTTTAAATATTTTATACGCAGTCATTTACAAAAACTTTAATTAATTGTAACTTTTAAATTAAATACCTTGGTGGTTGTTGTGGTTTATTCATTCAACTATTTATTATAGTTATACAAATAATTTTATATCATACTCGTAGCGCTACTTAGCATGAAAATGAGTACCTCCGTCAAATAGTTCTATATCAATAACGCCATTGTTTTTAAATATATTTGAAAATTACAAGAACTTTAATGATTAAAAAAAATAGGTAAAAAGACAAAGAACAATAAAAGGTGTATTATACTTTTCTTCGAATCTACAAATTATTTGTTATAAACATTCATTAAAAAATGCATGATGGATTTTCGATGTTCATAAAGAAACTCATTTAATCTAGATTTTAAATAAGTATTTAGAATAATACAACAATAATAAATTCGAATCACAACAATTGTATTGTTCATTTTGTTTACTTTACCTTTTTTTTTTAGTTTTGAAAATACGTATTATTTAATGAATCATAAACCATTATTCGTTTTTAAAAGGTCTTATGAATAAGTATTTCTAGTTAAAATGTATAACATATTTATCATTGTACTATTTTTGCATTAAGTATGAAATCTTAACCGTAGATATCAATCTTCAATATTATATTAAATAGAACGATTTTACTCTTTACGTGCTCAATCTGAATTAGATATGCTATAGAGCATCTGAGTTCAGAAATATCCATAAATGCACATTTACAAATTTTCACACATCAGACCTATCCACATAGTACACGATATACTATTCGTTTTCAATTAGGGTCATTAATCATGATGTATAAGTCCGATTTTTAATAATAATAATAATAATTATTTTTCAATTGAATTACTGATTATTAAATATTTTGTACAGATAATGCAAGAATATGAAATATATTGTTAATATTTTCTCATAATTGATTCGTTTGAAAAATTATTTTTCATATTTACTTTTCCTCTTTTAGGAAATCCTCCACCACGGGTATTGTGGCTCAAGAATGATAAAGTAGTTGACGAAAAGTGTGAACACAATGATGGTGACGTGATCGAAAACAGGTTGCATTGGCCGGCTGTCAGCCGTAACGATTTCAACTCGGTATTCACATGTCAGGCTGCCAATACCAAGCTCATGGATCCGCGACAAGCATCCGTCATGTTGGACCTCAGATGTGAGTATACCTATTCACGAACAGTTTTAAAAATAAAGCACAAAAGATTTTTCGTTCGCGAATTTCTTTACATCTTTTGTCGGTGGTTAATTAAAACTCGACCAATATATATTTCTAAAATACCGGTGGCTTATATCGCCGAAAGCAACCAAAAGTGTTGGTAGAGTCGTCGATCCAAACGTCTTAATTGGATGTCAGAATTAAGCAAGAAGGAAAAGAAAGCGCAAAAGAAAAAAAACGAACTTTATTACCCTTTCGTGAATCCATTATCTTTATTATTGTCCCTTTATTTATTTCTTTCTCTACCTTTTTTTGATCATTTTGACCCACATTTTACGTAACACTACCATATAATTACTATTCGTAATTGTGTGTACACGGGAAAAAAATTCGGATCCTTGATGAAAAATTGAATGTAAAAATAAAAGGAAGTAGTGTTTTTTTTTTTCTAAACTATTACAACAAAGCGTTATTTAGAACAATGTCCTCTGGTGTTAAAGAAATTTTTTACGCCCTCTCCGTTCGACGCATGTCTGATTATTTTACCATCATCACTGACTGTTCAAACCGTAACAAAGGGTGCGCGAAAATTCATCAGGTATAGAAAAAAAAAATCATATATATAATACACATTTTCGTTCTCTCGGGAGTGATCTCCTTAACTGTATAACACTCCTTTAGAATCAAAAGATGTTTTTTTTTCTATTAACAAGTGAGCTATAAATTAACTTACATGATGACAAATGACAATCAAGATTCGTTTACTCTATTAATTGTACTCTCATAGTTATCTCACGTTTTTGATATGAATGCGACAAAGTGTTCTATATTGGATTGAATAATTTTTAATGATTCATCGACTTAGTAATATTATTTTTTGCTATCGAGATCCAAACGGGTTACTGACGTGGAATTAGTTACTAACCGAGTGTGTAGGAACTTACTAATTATACTCGCAACTAGTTTTCTAGGTTTTTAATGTATATTAATTTGCGTAGAATTAATCTCCTGCCGTGGAGCACCAATTTATTAACGTGGGAAAAAGAATAAGACTTTTTGATGTTGACAATAAAAGAGACAGAATAATTAAAGCACGTATTTATAATTCACATTTGAATAAATTTACTGTATGATGTGATAGTAATAAAATAGTATTCCTTGTATTATTTTTACTTTGCAGAAGGTACAGCTAAACACGCCGTTATCAAATTAAAAAAAAATTTAAATAAATATTATTCACACACACACTAGGATTTTTATTTATTTTCTATTACTTTTAGCTTCAAAAAAATCGTGTACCGTACGTTTTTATAAACAACCAAAATACTTTTATAGTTCCAATCATTTTTATTATTGCCTACAGTTTACTTTAATATGTTAACCTAATTTAATCTTTAAAATTGTATATTCTCAGTATGCGTTTATATCAATTTTGTTTGAACTTACGAAATTTATTTATACTTCTAGAATGTTATTATACTGTGTAATAATAGTGATTAAGTTTGTTCAATAACAGTGGTAGGATAAAAAATGACAATTAATGTGTGCATATTTAGATAAATTATCACTGTTATTAATTTTCAACATGAAAATAAAAAAAAAAAATGTATAGTCTAGGTGTAATATAATACGTATAACTGTTAACAATTACATTACTATTGATGTTAAAATTATTGCACGATAATCGAGCGGGAAAATTTCGAATGTTGTATTTTAATCAAAATAGGTTGTATACATTTCCTTTGCGATTAATTAATGAACGTATACATTTATAAATATGTATAAATTATAATATACATATGCTCAGATTGGTGATTTTGTTACTACGTATATTCACGTAAACATACATTAGGTAACTAGTTAATATTCATTAAAAGCAATGAAATAGAGTATATTGTACGTATTTACGTATGTACATATGCGTGTGTGCAGTTATTATAATTATTATTATTGTAATATAATGCTGTCAAGAGACTTAACGCCACTCAAATTATTCTATCTTACTATGGCGATTAATGACTTTTGAGACCGTATAAAATATAAAACTGACATCGCTATCCTATACATAAAATAATATAATTTTATGTTGTTTTTTGTTAATTATGTTCCTTATAAACATGATCAATAAAATTATAAGGATAATCGAACGTTATCTTAACGCTTCTGTTTAAAATTGTATTTTATGCAATAGAAAACGTAGCACTATGTAATAAAAAATTTCAAAGCATAGAGAAAAAAATAATTAAATACTACCAATTATAGAGCTAGAAAAAAACTTTGTAATTTGACGCAAAACTGTTAACATTTTATGATTTCCACATAGAGAATTACTTTTATTTTTCTAAAAGTTCTCTGTAATCAACTCCACAAATAATTACATCGACCTTCACTATATACAGTAGTAAATACTATATTATCGATGTTTACACTCGCAGTATCACAATCGATGATTATTTTTAGCAACTTAAATATGTTCTATAAAGTGCAAATTCTGTAATGTGGGAATAACTCAAATGCTCATTTACCTTAATTGATTTTTTCAGTATTAAAAAGTAAAAAATTTAAAATAAAACTACGCTATAAATTTATTCATTAAATAAATCTTCCCACAAAATACAGTTGAACATCATTTCGCTTATAAAATGTAACAAACAAACACTTTTATTCTATTTACGGAACGTTATTCACTATAAGTAAATACTGCCCACTGGGTTTCATACAAATTTCTAACTGAGATATATAGTACACTAAAAATAATATATTATAACTTAGTTGAAATTTATTGGGTCCTGTATGTAAAAATATAATAATAACATGTTTATTTTTATTTTCTTATTATTTCTACTGTTTCATCTTAAGGGCTGAAAACCGACATGTTTAGTAAAACGACATAAAAATATAAGATATTCGTATAAATATATTGATATATTTATTATACCAGTAAAAATATAGTTATATTAATATAATAATGGAGTTAATATTGTCTTGTTATATTGTTCCTTTTTATGTAATCCTTAACACTTCAATCAAACGTTTAAAAGAGGGACCTTTGAATGAAAAACCAATTGTAATATTTAGAAACCAAATATACAAATATAAACAATGATTGTGATTGTGAATACATTTTTAAACTACTATATAATCCTGTTTTTAAAAATTATAAAATTAAAGTTGAGCGTGTCGAATTAAATTGTGTATTGTTTGAACAAAAAAAAAACAAATAAGATAATCAAGATTATTATTTGAAATATAGTTCACATTTTGGTCGCAAATTACTAATAAATTCGGAAACAAAACTCCTACACATACAATACACATGCCCATACGCACATACACTCAGACAAATACATAATACGTATATAATATACACATGCGTACGTGTGTATTTGAAAATTTTATTTTCCGTATTTGTGAAATTGTGAAAAAAATGGTTTAGGTGGAAATTCTTAATTCGGCAATTAGTTTAAATACTTAAGTTTCTATATTATTTAATACTACCTATACGAACGTACGGCTTTCATAACCAGATTTATTATTTATGGAAAACTGATATCTCCATATCTCATGGGAAAAATGATTTCCATTAAAACATTCAAAGTAATATTTTTCACTTTGGTTCCTGAATTTTCAAAATAGAAAAATTTTAATCCCCAAGCGTGCTAATATTTATTTATATTTATATATACGTTTACCAAATAGCATACAGACGTGTAGACAGATCCTACGGGAAAAATTATTCTTTTTATCAAACACCATATAAATATATTTCATATACATGTATATATATTTACGTATCCAGTCATAATAATATTTTTTTTGTCGAATTATCAATCAATATTTTTTATTTATTCATTTCATATTTCATATTTATCGCCGATTTGAATTGGACAATATTATTTTGCACAAACAAAATATAAATAAATTTCATTAAATTAAATTAAATCAATTTTTTGATAAATAATTTGAATGCACGCTAGGAACTCGGTAAAATAATGTGAGCAAGAGTAGGTATTTTATTTTCCTAATTTTTTTATAGATTCAAATAAACTTGTTATTCCACGGGAACAAAACAAGATCACGGTTGATGTTCAAAAGGTTAAACATATTAAAATATAATTTATGATGTGATATCAAGCATAGCAGTTTTTCAATCAAAACACATACAAAAATAGTTTAATAACCCTATTGACTGTGTATTATACTTAATATTTGAAAATTTTTCACAAAATACATCTTATATACACTTATTACGCAATTTATGTTTAACTATTTAATAGGTTCGTTTAAAATGTGTTTGAATTTCTGTATATTACTATATATTTCATACAATTTCATTTTTTTTTTTTTTAAATTGTTAATTTTATTTTTTATTACAATTTAATTTATATTTTTAAATGCCTTGTATATTGATTTCTTTCAAGGTTATCTTTGTAATTGTAACCGTTCGTTAAACTACTAATTAAATAAAACAATTAAAATTGCTGTATAATATTTTTAAATTGCAGTGGCACCGCTTACAGTAACATTTTCTGTCGTGGATGAAATCCTGGTAGCTGATCGGAGATATGATGTACTTTGCCATTCGGCTGGATCAAGACCACCGGCGTCAATCACTTGGTATAGAAATGATAAAAAACTCCCAAAAATGAAGGTAAGTTACATTTTAAACTCTATTAATGGTATGTGTTCATTATATTATGAGCAGTATTCATAATATGGCAAGCTGTATACATAAAGTTGTAAAATTATGGCAGTTACTGAGGTACTCTATTAATACCGAAGAAAATGAGAGTGTTTCTTTCGAAATCAATATAGATTAATTTTAAACCAACTATTTACAATTTGATTTAAGTTATTAAAACATTATTCCAAGAACTGAATTTAATCACATGTATAAAATGTCTTTTTGATCCTGAATGATTATGATTTTGATTATTTTCTATTAAGCTCCGTCACCCGTCAATCAATATTAAAATATAAATTTAGTTTTCAACAATACTACGAGTTCAATCACAAATTAAACGTGAGCATCAACTAAACCACCATGTATGTTACAATTATATTTGTTTATGTGGATATATGTAGGCATGGAAAAATACGTAATAGTTAAATATACAATATATTAAAAGATACGTCAGTCGGGTTATTATTTGAATACCCATTCATGGTATTTTGAATTTATTTTTATGATTTATAATTAAATGTATACAGTCAAATATAATAACATATCAAATCGAAATTCATCGAATTCCAATTAAGTTTTAATTTGCAAACGATTTGAAGGTTTTAATAAAACAAAGTATATTAATATTCACCAATGATATATTTCATATTCAGAATACAAATAGTTTTGCGAACAATAATTTATTGGTTTACAAAAGTGAATCGAATGTTTTATATAAATAGTATATAGCCAAGTTGGGCGTTAACGAATTAAAAAGTTATAGTTAAGTTAAAAAGTTAATTTCGTATTAAGTTAAATTTTCGATTTTCATCTAATTCACTATAAACTTACTAAATGTATTTTTAATTAAATAATTACTTTTTCATTTTAAGAAATAAATTGAGTTAATTTATTTTGTTTTTCATTTCACTATTTTATTCTATTTTGATTTCATGCCAAAATATATTTATCCTGAATTGATTAAAGTTAAAAATATTAAATTTTTCCAATCACTCTGTAATCTAAAGTAACACCCTATGTATCAGAAAATATTTTATGATAAATAGGTTTTATGTTGTTAATTTTATTTATTTACCTATAACAAATATCGAGTAACAATAATAATAGACTTATAAGAGTAGCTATATGGTATATTATTGTTGTCGACGATCAACGATATGTGACATCGTAATTTCGAAAAAAAATATATACCTACACTAAAATCTAAGTAGATGTTTAATTTTTTTCAATTATATCTTATTCCTTAATGTCTTTCAATCTCAAGATATTTAGTCATGTGTTTTTCTTAGAAACGAAAAACTCCAATGAAATATATACTGTTTAAAGGACTATAGTAAATCATTTAGTTTTACGTGGTTAAAAAATAACGTTAACGTTGTATAAAAAGTTAAAAAAAAAAAATGTGTATTCACTTTTAACTTAACTCAGTTAACCAAAACTTAACTTTTAATTTATAAATTTTTCTTATTGATACATATTAACTTAACTTGAGTTAAAAAAGTCTATTTACGGGAGTTTTGCACATTCGCATTTATTTAGCTGTTATCATCGTTTATGTTATTTGTAAATGTAATATGATATTAAACTTATATACTTCGGTCTTGTATATGCACTGAAATTTGCTATTGTTATTTTATTTTCCAATCGTCAAAACTGTGGTCTTAATTATGGTATCAACGCTATCTCTAATTTTTCCGTAGTGATTTAATTTGGAAGATACATTTTTACATTACAAAACATCCGGTGGTCGAAAGTTAATAAATTGACATGAATTCAATTCGCATAAAATAAATAGCTGGACCTTGATTAAAGTTAATCATGTTGCTAGAACTGCTCTAAACCATAATTGGGTTATTCTCATGTTAATTATGTAATATTTAATTCCTTTTTTTTATAAAAAAAATTATAACAGTGGCTAAGAGTAGTAATATTCAAGTCTCAGCGAACACTCTATTAGTTATATTTACATCTTATGTTGGTGTACTGGTGTTGTCATATATGTTGTGTTTATTAAAATGCATGATGAAAATTTAACGATACGGATAGCATTAAAGATAACGTAAATAAAATTGGTCATTTATAGTTATACAAATTAAAACAATAGTAGATTTATAAAATAAAATGCGTCATAAATGTCTTGCATCTATTATACATAACTTTCGTCGAAGTATTTTCTTATCAAATGATGATATAATTGTATTACAAAACGCGTCGATTTGGCATTCGTCGAAATATCGATTCGCCAAAATTGCACGCATCGAATTAACCACGTCCATTTGACTCGGGTTGAAATTACGCACATTCAGTAATTTCTAAGCTATTGGACACGTTTGATGTGATGCCAGTAATAATATCATTATAAGCATTATAAAACATTGATTTTTTATAAACATAAGCACATCGCATGCTCTCATTATTTCAGGTGATTTAAAAAAAAAGTATTTCAAATAAATTTTTTTTCGGAAATTGCAATTTCGCCTAACCCATGAACGAATTTAAAGTAAACGTATTACACATTATGCTATTGCTCTGTTTGTGAACTTCAAATATCCTAGGAATATTTAATTTTAAATGCAAATTTCGAACATTATTCCGAATTCGATTCCAAAGTTAATGTACTTCGTTTAGAAGTGATTCTAAAGTAAATTATTTAATAATTCAAATTATGACATAAAATCATAACGCTATAAATCGCTGTTTGTAACATTCTCCCTCGAGATAAAGTATCGATCCAAATCCCTCTCTTTCTCTCCTTTTTTTCTTTCTCTCTCAATTTTTATATATCTTAAAAACGATCTTCGTTGCCTTATTTATGTGTATTCCTTCATATAAATCCTCATCTAATAGCCACGGGACAACCACTTTGATTGCATCATTATACGATGAGACGATTCACTTCTTGGGGCAACAGTTTAGTGTTTTCACCGTGCGTCAAAACCACTCTAGCGTGGCGTGGTTCGGTAAGGCGCGGTTCTTGTTAAACGGAAAACGCTTAAAACGTAAACATAAGTGCCATGTGATTTCTGTATATGGTATATTATACAAAATTTCTGTGCCCGGTCAGTGCAATATGGAATGGTACATTCGCGACAGGCATACAATGAAACGTTGTCATGAATGGGTTGATACTCGATCTTACGTGGAGTCTTCTACAAAAAATCCCGGGATTCCGATGAAGGTGGTGACCGTGGAAGGCACACAAAACAAACCCCGGAAGATAATTCACTCAGGATTCCGATGGGAAACAACAAAACTCGGACGGGGTAATCGGATAAACATTAACCTAGTGAGAACGCAGTTGGACCCCCGTGAGGGGAAGAGACGGAAGAGGGCTATTGATCCCACGGAAAATGTTGGTTTTCCGGTCATGTCGGGATAAAGGGCCACCAAAAGGGACGTATCGCAACGAGTCACCTTAAAACATCAACGGGATTATTATAGTTCTGAGACTTAAGGGTGTATTTTTTTTCGCTTACTCTCCTGATCATCACGAACTCATCCTCACAGATATAGATCGTTAGTTTATTATTTTGTTAACTCAGTAATACATAAAATAGCTGTCATTGATTTGACAACATCTCGAGCATCTGTTGGACGTCGATTTTTCCACTTTTTTGCTATTGTTGTGTAACACTGGGACATCGTTTATTTATTTATTTATTATTTTAACTGTTATTTTTTTTCCTTACACACAATGGAGCGTCTTATTTTTTATATAATTCGGTACCGTGATCTTCTGTGCTCCCTTTGGAAACATTATATCGTCATCATTGCTAATGGAACAATTCGCGTTTAAAATATTACTTGTACGACCTTTCGTTCTGCGAATTAACTTGGACTGTGAAGAAAAGTTTAATGGCTTAACAATTTTGTATTTTTTTCATAGATTTTAAAACTGTCTATGATATCGAACAACATTCTTGTGAACTGGTGAATTTAAAAATAATTAAAAAAAAAATGCAAAAGCAAAACTATTATAATTAGAGTCCGGATTTATACGCATTTAAATAGTGTCAAATATGAATGCAAATATAAAAAGAAAAAGTGGCTAAATATGATTATATGCATTACACTTTACAAAATGTGTTTTTTTTTTTTTAATAAATCACACTTTTATACCAAATAAAATTCTAAATATTTTATCAAAAACAAAAATATGATAATATCCACTGCCTTATATTTCAAATCATTTAAATCAGTCGAAAATTTTAAGGAAACTTAAAAACGAGAATACTAATAAAAAAAAATCTAAAATAAATATTTTATATTTTATAAATATTTTAAATCATTTGAAGTTACTTACTTTCAAAAAAACGAACAGAAAACTTAAAAAAAAATACAAAAATGTTTAATTGCTTAAAAACCATTATATATGCATGTTATATGAATGTATGAACAAATATGTAATAACCCTAGAAATATACAAAATATGCAATATAAAATTTGATATTTAAATTCGGTGTGATATAAGTCGTGGACATTTTAAATCTCCATAGACATGCATACACTTAGTACAAACATGCAAATGCATATAAATTCAGGTAACGCCCCCCCCCCCCCCGCTAATTTAGATAATACCTAATTTTTATTGCATTTATTTACATTTTATTTAGCAGTCTTGGAAAGCGATAAGGAAGACTGATAACTGATAAGTTGACACAAAATTGTTCGTCAGTTTCAATATCACTAGGTATTCGGTATTTGGTTTATTTGTTTTTATCATGGTTGTAGATTCATATCATATCAACTCAATGGTCCATATACAATTATTGTGGTTTTAATTAATAAAGTCATAGTGATGACCACGGTTTAAGATTCTATCTAAAGCCATGGTGATGACTGTTTTATCACAGAATAGATTAAATTTAATCTATTATGTGGTTTTATACTATTATGATAATACTGTTGTTATTTTTTTAAAATGTTAAGAGAACAATTTCTGCGGGCAGCCTTGAAAATAGTTATTTCCGAAATAACTCTAAACGTTTAATTTTAAATGTATTTATTTTTAAAATATAACAAACAGTCATAAACATATTTCATAGTTACAGTTATAAAGTTAAGACTTTATGTTTTTCTCTAAATCGTGAAAATACCATTAGTACTTACACACAATTTCATTTATTATATTTATCCTTACTTCTAAACCCCTTCAGCCGTAAATCATTTCAACATCAGAAATATTAAAGCGCACATGTAATTTATTTTAAACAAATAATTGGGAATGGGAATTATTAACAAATTTTCTTGTAAAATATAATAAGAGTGCTAAAATAAAATGCTAAGACATTTCTATCAGGGGTGGGCAACTGACGGCCTGCGAGCTTTATTTTATCTGGCCCGTACTATATTTTAAAATAACAGCATACAATTTTAAAGTTTATCTTTTATACTCTGACTTATCGAAATAACAATTGTTATTTAGAATTAAACATCGTTAAATGTCTAAATGTCATATGTATGTATAAGTGTATTTTTCAACCATAGCTGTTCGTACCAAACTATTTAACTATTTCAGTTTCATCGTATCATGTTGTCATGTATGTTGAATTTATTATTTTGATGCATATAAATGCTAATTAAAATTTATATTTTGAATGACTTTTTTTTTCCTTTTTTTGGCCCGCTGGATTTTAATTTTCTAAAAATTGGCCCTCTAGTAACTTTGAGTTGCCCATCCCTGATTTATATAAAATGAAGGATTTGAGTGTGGTGGAATTCTGTGACTAAGAGTGAAAATGGTAAAATTCACATCATCATAAATTGTATTTTCAAATATAATCAATGTTAAAGTAATTATTACCATATAACTTGATAAACAATACAATATTAATAAATTGAATTAAATCTTACAAGTTATAACGACAAAGAACAAATCATTGTTTGTTTGCCTTTTAAATGCACTAACATTAGTTCAAAAACAGTAACGAGTAATTAAATTAACATTAATAACAGACATTAAATAACCTGGAAACGTCTTGTAGAGTATTAAATACTTAACAGAAGTATAAAATTATTCCATAACGCATAAATCTATTTTTAATGGTCATTTTGGTTTCGAGTGATTTAGATGAGTCATAACTACAAATTAGGTGGACTGACTTAATTGTGTACATCATGAAATTATTTTACAATTTTATGCTATATAAAATTAGTGATTTTTTTATAAGCAGTTTATTACCTTTAAGGCTCTTGTATTACGATTATGTTAGTGACACGAATCAATAATATTATATTACATTACCAAATAACATGAATAATTTGTTTATTACAATTGATACTGATTTATATGGTTTTTTTATTCCTTAATTATACTTAGTGATCAAATACACATGTATATCATATTTATCGATAAAATGTAAAATTGGCACTCTTAACCCACTTATTTTTCATTAACTTGACAGTTTCAATAGATTCTGTGCGACTGAATTTAAATAGACATTTTAATAATAATACAATTTATTTTAATTTATACCATAAAATTTTCATTTTTATATCTTTTAAAATATTTATATGTTATTGTATTATTATCGTATTAAATAAAAACAGAACGTGGCAAAAACAACTTTTGTAAAAGATTTAAAGTATAATTCCGAAAAGTCGGTTATGTATTAAACATTTTAATTTTCTTCGTAATGTGTAATTTATAATATAACTAGACGGTAAAATGATTTAAAAGAATTCCTACAAATATTTATACACTTCGATTGTACACAAAACCCCGTAATAGTTGTTGTTTCAACAGGTTTCTATTAAATTAGAATTCCATTTAAGAATAGTATCAATTTTATTTAATGAAAGCCTTACTTTGAATATACTAAAATATTTAGGGTTAATAATTATACTGTTTATGTATTAGAAAATTTGAATTTTTTCATAAAAACTGATCTATTTTATTAAATAATTTTATTTTAATTATGTTTTCTATTCTGCTTTATCCATCCCCAAATATTTGAAGTTTAAATCTAGACTAAAAGTTTTTTTTTGCATTTTTTACATTGAAAGTTAAGAAAGTAGTTTATAAAAGTTATTTTTTAATATTCTCACAAGTAGTTTTTGAAAACATTAGAGTATATTAAAAAAATAAATTTGGAAATAATATTAATTTTCATTGTATTAATATTTATATTTATTCTTGTAAAATTATACTAATTAATACGTATTCAATAATTATTTTATCTTATTAGTTAATCAAAAAAAAATATAATCAATTTTGTAAAATAAGAAATGGATTAATACTAATCAGGTCTAAAAAAAATGTATTTGTTCCACTATACATACATTGAAAAAGGATTAAAAATGAAAATAAAACTGTATGTCTTTTGTCTTTGGAAAAAATATTAATCGAATTGTACTAGTTAAATGTACTGGTTTGGATTGTTTGACGTATATTTGTTATCGAATATACGCAATACATCCTTGCCACGCTTCCGACCATTCGTCTATCGAATACAATAATTTATGTATCACACTAATATTAAACTTATAGATAATCATATAATTATAGATATAATCTTTTCAATTATGTTTAAACTGTAATTATTTCGATTATTGCCAGAAATCAATAATATTTGACAGCAACATTTTCGTTGCTTCTCAGCAAGTTATATTTTTCGATATCTAAAATTTTCGTTTTTGAGAAAAAATAGTTAGTCATTTTTACATTTACATTATCAAGTTACAGTTATGTTGTATAACATAATATTTAATTGATAAACAACTATATAATATAAACATCACATTAGATGGACCAATCGACATTCAATTTCAATTTTTAATAAAACATTCTTTATACACGTCAAATACAATAAACTACTAATACCCATAATGAAAAACACCAAATAGTAACCTGTCGAATGTTATTTTATCCATAAAAGGATTCAAGCAAAAAAACCATTACCTAGTATTATTTTAAAAGCCATAACAATTTATGGTTTTTTTATTGAAAACAAATGAAAAAACGTTTGTTTCTCAAGTAAAAATTAAACTTAACGTATATTTTAACGATAAGCGAAAACAATAAACACTAGAATATAACACTAAAGTTACGAAACGCGTTCGTAACTGAAGTTAAATGTCTACTTTATATTCAACTGCAAAAACTTTAAAAATACAAATATGTCAAGTAGGTACCGAAATAGGATTTTTTAATGTATAAACTTCTAATAAGTTATAGGGTTCATTAAATAGTTAGTCTCTATCAAAATCGTGACCAATTAATTTTAATCATAATAAAAATTATACTTACTTGGGAATAATAATAAATTTTATATTATATTTAATATCAATACCATATGGTTATATACAAATTAATACAACACATGGTTAAAATTCAATTGAATATGAATATTATAGAAATTTGTAAAGTCAACCGAATGACAATTAACGAATAAGTAGCTCAAGCTATCAATAATACCGTAGCAAAGGTGTTAAATTATTATGATGTTAATTTTAATAGTTATTATATTAAAATATTTTTTTTTTTATTTGCTAAAAAATTATAAATAACTCCAGAGTCTTCGGACACACAAAAAAAAAGGATTAATTTCATATACATTTTTCAAATATCTCCATTCTTAAAATAATAAAACAAGGGAAAATCGCTAAATGATTTTTAACTTAATTTTTTCAAGGTCTTGTGTAGAAAGGGATAAACGATATTTCTCCCCTTGAGCATTTATATTATTGAAACATTTACTTTAATATATATTTTAACAAAAATCCATCGCATGCTGAACAATGGGTAAACGAGCAGTCTGCCGGCGGTTTGTTAGCATTAAAACAATTTCTCGGGAACTTTCAAAACCATATCGAAATATAATTAAAAATATTGTATTCAAATATCACGTAAAACTCACTAGCGTTCACTCTGATGTGCATGCGAGATAAATATAAAAACTATTATCGTTGCAGTCAGGTATTATATGCTTTGTACAATACTATTATAGTCGCTACAAGTTCTTTCGATTTTGTTATCAATTCTTTTTTTTTTCAGTAATATTACTAAAACGTTAAAGCATAATGCTATAGTTTTCGTAAATAAAGCTAATTGTGTAAATGTATTCCAACGGTATTTGCTACATGTGATTTGGTTGATAAATTTTAAATTCATCGAGGGTTCGAAAGTTTTACCGTTGAATAATGTATATATTTACTATAATATATTGTTATATACATATAAAATAATATTAAATGGGCACAATATAAAATAAACCCTACACCCTATACGTTGAGGTATTAGAATAAATTATACAAAATATATCGAAATACTATATGTTTTAAGTATTCAATTGTTTCAAATAGGGTTGAGGTTTGTATGATTGAAAAAAATAAAAACAAAAATAATACCATAAACGAACCGCTAAAAAATGTATAAATATAAATAACTAGTTTTGAAGTGTATAACAAAAAATGTATTATTAAAATTTACGGAAAATAAGACCTAGATGTAATACGTTTATTTCATTGAAGATATATTGACTGATGCGGGTAAAATATATATTTCTTTGAATTTACTTTTAAGAACTTTTTCGTTGAAATCAGTATCAAATGTTCATATTTTACCAATATAAAATTTAACAGTTTATTGAAATAAAATGTAGCGCAAGACTGACTGTATGACTTTAAAATTTGAAAATGGCAAAATACGCAAAATATTTATTAAAAATATTTCTGTCCCCTGTAGTCATGATATTATGAAACATGGTAAATACACTTGTCATATAATATATATATATATATATATATATATATCCAGGACAGCATATAGTAAGCAAATTCATAAAAACCTTATTTCAATATTAAAATATATGATTATATATTTTCCAGGCGTGTTAAAACCACCTAATTAATCGATTTCCCTTTCTAATCCGTGACATGTCAAATCAACTCGTATAACGCATTAATAACGTACACATAAGTTGAAATGGTAATCAAAATTCATTACAGGAACTCTACTATTCACAAACTTATAAATATCAATATAGCATTCCTACTGTAAATATATCTAATAGTTCTGTACACATATTTTAAATTGGATTATTACTCTGTTATTTTTGAATAATTAAAAATTATGTTGTATCATATAGTACTAGTTGTTGTATTTTTATTTTTTTAATTCTTATTACATACTATTAATTTATTCAACCTGTTCGCTCCAATATGCGTGATATTATTCTTATTCTTATTATTATTATTATTATTATTAATATTATTATTCTAATTAGCGCGGCGGCGACTCACTCTCCTTATCTGTTTCCCTCTTCCGGCTTCCCAATTGTAGATATGTGAATTTTAATTACTTATTATATTCTTATTTATATTATTGCCAATTCACCGTGTTATGTAACGCCGATAATTATTTTCATTATATTTATATTATTTATCTGTTTTTGTCGTTGTTCGTTGGTCGGTCGCGATTGTTGCAACACAGTCTTTTATTATTATTATTATTTTTGTATACCATACTTCTTTTTTTTTGTATTCGCCACTGTAACGAACAATTTGCAATTATTTATTATTTTTCTCGCCATTGAGGTAATAATTATTTATTATATATACGTTTTGTTTTGATAAAAATAAAAACCTCACCATCATCCAAAATACACGAGTTACCAGCCTTTTCTTGACTCCGTTACCATAAGTGTATTTAGTGAGTTATTGAAGTTATATGTAATTTGTTTCATTCATCATCGTCAGCGTGCATGTCTATCCGTGATCGTCATTGTGTCTATTTGGTCCGTCAAAACGTAAGACCGCCAGCAACCGGCATGGTGTATGCGAGGCCGTCCTGGTCGCCTTGACCGTCTGAACAGTTACCATTGTCTTCTAGTCATCACGTAAATTTTAAGTTAGTTTGTAAGGTGTGGCCTGAGTGTTTAATTTTAGTATTTCGTCCGATTTGTGTATGAGCTCTGTGGTCATTGCACCAAACCGATTCGACCACAGAGACCTCCCCTCCCCCCGATAACTAAACTCAAATTCCTTTTTCCCGTGTATAAATAATAAATTGTTTCCGTTCCTTTCGGGCGCACGCCGTCGTGTCAGTGGCCGCCGCCGAACGCTATCGGTCAATTGCGTACCTTGGGTTGCTTACCTCCAAAGGTATCGCGGGAAGTAGGTGAAATTGCCTAGCCAACAAATTATAGGCAACCGCCACATACTATTTAAATTTTTCTTTTTACATTATTATTATTTTTTGTTAGTCACATGTGATTGGTCCTTCGACCCTCGTTTTGGCCCAAACACAACCGGTACGCTCTACCCTTCCATTTAGCTCTTTCTTTAGTATTGTTATTAGTATCAAGCACGAGTTCTTAACTTTTAAAATATTTCTCATCAACCATAAAGGTCTTCCTATTGAAACAGTTTATCATTACGTTTACACAAATAAGACAGATTTTGGATTATAGTATCTACTTAAAAACCGTTGTTAAAAATTATTCTAAACACTGGTATATCGAAATCATTACGAAAACTAAGTACGTGATGAAAATTTAAAAAACTGAAAACCAATATATTTATTCGTTTCAAATTTATCCCAAATCCATAGTTAATGCACACCAAAATATTTCGTTACACTCTTTATTGACGATTATTCCCGCCTGTTGAGAATATTTCGAGATCGACATGATGCAGTAGTGCATTCTCGTCGTCATCCTAGCAGTCACCACTGCAGACGAGGGTTATAAAATATAATAATATAAGGTTATAGAATATCAAACGATCATTGTGTTATAAATATTATTGTAATGTTATGACGTACGCGAGTGGAAATCGTTGATTGTCGACGCTCTTTGTCTTTCAAGTTTCATAGCAAGCCATAGTTTGCTAAATGACTACAATGTACCTGGAAGGGCTGTCGTTATAATCCATGAGGACGTTGATGACTTGTATGTGCACAACCAAAGCGCGTGCGCGCATCATGGCATATGATAGGCCTTCGTGCCGCTCGAGAAAAAAAAACCGTTTATTTCTTTTTGTCCATGAAGGTTCGATAATAAATTATTAACGAAAAATATCTCACCTCGGACGCTAGAATGCTCAACCATCATCAGTTAAAACGAATATAACCCATATGTATAGACGACGACCATATGTAAGTTGATTTTTTCCAGTGGGGTTCTCCACTCTCTCTCGAGTTCCCTCCCCTCGCCACTAGTCATGACTATGTCATATTGTACAGCATATTGTATAGCACTATGAGATTATTTAGCGCAAAAAATAGGCACTATATATATCGAATATGTTACTGCATTTTTTTTTGGTTTTTTTTTTTTTTTTGTTTTTTTTTTTTGTGTGTTATTGTGTTATTGTATACCTAAATATGTATACATTTATATAAATATTGATATTCCAAAGAGTCAGAAGGATGGAAATAAAAAAAAAAAGGTTTATACGAGCATTAATTTGCTGCTTTTCCTTATTGACATTTTTCTGCTCCAATAATCCAAGCACGTACCATTGGCCACACGTCAACTGATTGTCATACATAATGATCTTAAAAGTCCACTTTTACACCCCCATTTATCGTCAAACATCCTCTCTACGCAGAAATATACCAAAATTAATATACACGCACAATGTGCATTGTAGATATATAAATATTTAAAAAAAAAAAAACTCCTAAATATAGTATAAGTACGTTTTACGTCGATATCGAATGGATCAAACGCGGGCTGGTTCATGTTGATATTGGATTCTGAATAAAATGATGAAAGTATTAGTTTTACAACGATACAGATTTTTTTTTATATGTATATATCTGTGTGTACATGATTTCGATCATCGCAATAATTAACGATTTATGATATGAAACGTCGTCTAATTGTTATATAAAGTGCGGTCAGTTTATGAATTTTCGAAGGTTATCTTCATAATTACAAAAAACTGAGAAAAAATTATACATAAAAAACGATAAAATTTACCTACCTACGTCATAACGGTTCTCAAAAAGATCGACATTTTTTTTCATCGTAACTCTTTAGTTTTCATCTAAGTTTCTTATGCATATATATTACGAATAAATGAAAAAAAAAATTGAATAATATTTGAAAAAACATTTTATGGGTATTTTAACATTTTGACAAATCGATTAAAATCACGATATCCGCTAGATATTGTACTTCAAAATTCATAAAACTTTACATTTTTATGTTTGAGACTACTTGAAAGTTTGATACTTGATTTTTATTAGAGTTGATTTATAGTGAAAGAAAAAAAATACTGGAAATATGCATAAATAGCGTTGCAAAATGAAATTTGTATGTAATCGGATAACTCAAAGAATATCTATTCAACGACTATAATTATTCAACGCAATAACATTCTTTAGCAGCTCTTTTGTACTTCAATTTTGATGAATCAATTTTTATATATCAATTCTCTTTAGATCGATACGTTTTTCGTTATTTAAATTGATGCAAAGTTTCACGCATAAGTAATTCCTATCGTCAATACTAATAGTTAATGCAAAGTGATCTATGTGTGTAAAACTTAAATATTTTACGTTTTAAGTATAGACAAATCGACTCCTAATATGCACAATTGTATTCGGAGTATGCAAAATTTTCATACAGTCTATATAAACGACTGCGAGGATTAAAAGTGTTTGGAGTGGTGAGTTTTCTATTGTATCATTAATGTATAATTCTTCGTTATCAGTCACATAATTTAGTTGTAGCCTGTTTGAAGAATTTAAATTAATGTTTGTTTTCGATAATTTTATGTAAAACATCAACACAAAATAAAGAAAAATGTTAAAAATCCTTTATTTAAACAAATTCGATGCCTGATTGTGCAGGTTTTTTTTTATTGAATGCATGTGTTTATGGTCATTCGTGAGTGAACATTGTTGACAAAAAAAAAAAAAAAAATTGCTATTTATTAAAAAAAGTACACCAATTCAATAAAAGGACCCTTTTAATTATAAAATAAATTAACTGTTATGTTAAAATGAAGTTATTCCTAAAAAAAATCAATGTTAATATATATGAAAATATAATATATATACTCGGATATGAACTTATTTTTTTTCATGTTTAATAAACAATTCGATAGAATAAAAAAAATAAAAAAACTGACAAAAATGAAATCATTTGTCATCGCTTATGTTTGTTCTCATTTTTATTGTTAATTAAATTTATATGCTCTTTCCTTGCTTTAATTGCTTTAATTATTGGTATTTTTGTAATATACTATTTAATATGGTTATTTATATGTATATTTATACATATATATATAGATATGCCCATTTACAATACAATTTACTAATTTGTTACAGTAACTACGTATTATTATATTCGTATACAATTTTTTCTAAAATTTCATAGATTAAGACAACTACATGAACTATTTATACAAAAGTTAAATGCAAAAAAGAAACTTATTTTTCGAGTGTCATCAGTTACGATAAATATGTGTAATTTTCTTTTTTTAATATTCACCTATTACAAAATACACTATACACCTAATCACTTGTCGGTACTAGACGCATGCTTATATTCGTTATGTCTGAAAATAACGTGAAATTCCAGCATGATTGTATAAATTGATAACATTGCAGACGCAAAAATCACCAACATATTATTAATATTGTTGTAGCTGTTCCGCACACGCAACCTCGTTTCACTAAATTTTTCGTTTCCTATATTACAGATGATTATCGTTCAACTTTATTATAAAAAAACAGTTATTTCAGATTAAATAACAACTATGCCCGTCGTTGGTTTTTTATTTTTTGTTAAAACCAAAATAAAATGTCGTGTTTTAATATTCAATGGTTGGATTAGATTAGGTTAGGTATATCGAATGTAACAATTTTTCTTTTCTAACTAGAACTAGTCTTATTAATTATAAAAAACATCAATTAAATTCAATGATAAAGTACTTAGAACATTATAAAATAAACTTCTTCTTTGTTTTGAATAGGTTTCAACGATAGTTTTATTGATGTTCAAATGCTTCATTAGTTCTGGAAACCATAATATTCCTGAGCGCAGTCGTTTTTTCATTTGTTTAAAAAAGGAATCCTTCTTATGATGTTAGGAATATTTATTTTTCGTAGCTATTGAAATATTTATTCGATGTTTTACAGAAATTTATAGTAGGCTGTTACATAACTTACACACTCACATACATTTTCAGTGTAATAATATAAGATGTATCAAACATACAACTATTTTATGGTAAAAATAAGTAGGTTATCAATATCAACTAAATATAAAACTTAATTTGAATTTCTTGATTTCAAGAAAATTATATTATGCGAGAAACATATATGTGTACTATGGTAAATGTAAAATATATCTATAGATAAATATTTTTTTAATGTGCAGAAAAAATATTAATTTAATTTTAAATTTGATAAATTTGATTAAATTTACATTTTTTTTAGAGTATTTTAAAAAAATATTTTTAATTCCGTATATCATTTGACTAATTGGGTCCTAGATGCCCATGCCCTCTTCTCTATTGCTTTTGAAAAGACAAACTAAACCTAATTCAAACGTGTTGTTCTTAACCGGGTTTTCCTATAGACGCTATCAACGTATATTTCGTATAAATAAAACACAAAGGGAACACCACCAATATGGTATAAGTGTATTTAACCATTCATCCAACATGACAGCCACAGGGAGCCCCAGTTGTCAATTTACTATTTACAGTATTATTTAAATATTTGTACTAAATGATTTCCGTGTGGATTATTTATAGACGAGCTCGTTTTCACGATTGTAATGAGCAATAGTATTTTTTTAAAATTATAAACATAATTTAAAGTTGCATCTATAGATTTTGAAAAATTCAAACCTTAACACCCAATACATGAACTACAATAATCATTTTTAACCCAAATTTACTAAAACATAATAAATGTTATAATATGTTTGTATTAAATATGGAATAAATTCCAAAATATATGTTACAAAAAAAACACTTCATAATGAAACAGGTATGGAACAAAATTCGACTTAATTTAATCAAATTTCGTTTAAAAAGTGTATTGTGTGCCAGGATTCATCTAGTATACATATATATTCAAAACATGTTCCACAACGTAATCCTAGCTCTTTACGTAAGGTGATGCGATGCGATGAAGAACATTGTAAATCGATTTACTATTTATTTACCGAGCTTCCTTTTTTTTTTTTTACTCTCTGTTCTATCTATACAAAAGCTGCTGTAGATTATTTCATAATCTCGAACGAAATAAGACATTTTAAGTTTTCGACGTTCGAAACACGTCAAGTCACTTAATAATACATACAAATCATTGATCGATAATTCACCACGTTGATATAGAATAATATCAAGTGTAGAAACATAAAACTGCAGTGAAAACGGTAATGCTGATAATTAGAACTCGGAAGTTGTAGGAGTTGCATATTTTTCTGTATACTCTCAATTTATAACACACCAAGCTAGAAATCTGTTCCATACAAAAACAAGTTTAAATACAAAAATTAAAAATGCATTTTTCCCATATTTTGACAATTTTAGAAAAAAGTGCATACTTCTTAATTTTCATATGTTTTTTATGCATATTTCTTAAATTTCATGAGATTTTTATGTCTGTGTAATATCTTTTAAACGATTTGAAGTTTTCCTTTATTTTATTTTCGATTATTTAACGTACTACTCATCATGCCTTACCGTCGTCAAATCAATTTAATTTAACGGAGTGTATTTTTCTTTATCTAAGATGAACACTATATAATATTATCGACGTTATCGTTAATCTAATAGCAATATGGCAAGTATATTATTAATACTAACATTATACACAATTATACATTAACCATAACTTCATTGGATGTTGAAAGAAGTTTTTTGAGCTACAAAAATATACTTTCAGACAATCGTCGTTCGTTTGATATGGAAAATATAAAGAAAGTTCTGATTGTTCAACGCAATACAATTGCAATAATCTATATGTTTATTGAATTAATATCAAATAAATATAATTTTTCAAATAACTTTCATTCTGTTCTTTTTTTAGATTGAAAAAATTACAATCCATAAAAATTACCCAAAACATTTTGAATTTAATAAAAACATAAAAAAAAATTGTTTCGTATACTTAGTACATTTTTTTCATATTTAATAAAAAATTTTTTACATATTAAATACATTTTTTCATGCCTATTTTACAATTTTATCGTGCATATTTTGCCTTTTTTAGTTACTACAACTTCCGAGCTCTACTGATAATACTCTGATGCATTTTTCACTGATCGCAAAACGGAAAATTGGTACAATAATGTTTTAACATTGATAAATACACGCGTACAATGTTATCATTATCAGTGTTTTAAGAAATGTAATGATCAAATCTGTTTATCTTAACTGTTTGTAAATTTCTGTTTAGCCGTATTTTTCTTACTGTAGATGCATTACTTCTATATTTTTCTCGACCTATTTATCTAAATACTAAAAACAGTACGTAAGAAAAATAAAAAATATAGTTAATAATATTAAATATGTTCATTGTGTAAGCACGTTATTTTAAACTTGTTTGAAAACGATAATATCTTATAGTATTGTATACATTTTTAGAAGTAGTTTAGAGTAATTTTTTAATGTATCCTCGGTGACTGCTTTTAGCATATTATAATTGAGTAAAACAATAAAAAAAAATGAATTTAATTAAATTAAATGTATTTGTCCTAGTCAAATTAAAATGTCAATTTGTTAACTATTTATTTTTTTTTTGCACGATTCCAACTTTGATTATGATATATGCACGCTTATCATGTACTTATAATCGTCACCTTACGTGAAATAAAAATAAAGCAACTAGTCGTGATTTGATATTTGAGATTTTATTCGCAGTATTGGAAATATTTCTGATCAAAGTGATATTGTTTGGCTCACTCTCTCGGTAATACTTTCTATTCCTACAGCGAATGAATGTTGCCGAGTAATAATGTGAAAAAATAAAAATTGTAAAAAAAAGTCAATTCACTATTTACTGTTTCCGCCCGGGATCGAACCGGGGACCTTGTGCGTGTGAAGCACACGTGATAACCACTACACTACGGAAACCACACAGTACAATAAAATTTTTTAAGTAATTAAACAAATAATACTTTACGATTACCAATAAGTAAAACTGAGACAACAGCGTTTTCCATTTTTCTTTTCATTTGTATCTGAAATATGGCAATATGTAGGTACATGAATGCTCTGATTAGCGATGAACGGACGTAAGATTTAATATTCAATCGGTGACATACTAATGACATAATAATGTTTATAATTCAATGGTATAGCTTCGAAATAGGTATCTACGCAAATTATGATTATTATATATGAATACTATGAACTTAAAATTATGTATTCACAGTGTCTATTTATGTGAATCTCATAAATAACATCATTTCAGATATAATATGTAGGATAATTGTTATTGTCGTTTATTTCTTCGAAAAGATAATGACATAATTCAGCTCCGCTGAACAGATTCATGTGGGGGCCCATGAATTCATCGTTTGAAATATTATAATAATTAGATAAACATTCATGTTAATAAGATTTACATTTTAAGTACCTTAGAGTTTTTAAACTTTCAAAAAATAATTAATTAAAACATTCAATTTAGATAACACTAATTATTATATGATACTTACTTATAAGTTTCTTATAATTAATGAGCTATAAGTACCTATATAGTTTAATAAAATACATCATGTAAGTAATCGAATAAATTAAAGGTAGGTTTAAAACATTTAAAGTTCTTTATTTTGTTTATGCTGCGGCCAATTAGTTTTTTTTTTTTAATAATTGAAACATTCATTTGTCTAGATTTGCATTACTAGCATATTATATATTTTTGGTCTTGTATATAAGTAACTAAACTAAGTTATTTTTCTGTGCATTATAGATACGGTTAAATTTGACAATTACTGTATTTTATGTTAAATCTAGGGATGGGATTTTTATGATTTAAAAATAACAAAAAAATATTTTAAACATAATAATAAAATGTACTATAAAAATGCATAAAAAATATAATTATTATAGTTTAAAAAAAATATTATAAAAATCACGTTGCCAAACATATTTAATCATATTTATTTAACAATAATAATAATAATAAAATAGGTATCTATTTTTTTAATATTTAAATTTTATTTAACTTTGTTTAAATTTAATTGCTTTCATAACTTGCTATTATGATTGCCGTTGGACTCTTACAAATAGAAAAATTTCTTTCGATAATTTGAATTTAATTTAATTTTTAATAAAATAGATACATTGGCCGATATGCTCATATTTGTTAATTTATAAATTTAGTAAATTACATGCTAAACGTGCATGTTTTGAGTGAACAAAGGCCAAAACGCATGATTAAATATTCTAATATTTAAGAATTTATAGAAAAATTATGAAAAATACTTTAAAGACTTGAAAAATGCCCTAAAAATGCATATAAAGTTAAATTTGTCATATAATGCAAAAAAAATATGCAAAATAAAAACTACATTAAATTAATCAGTATGGCTTGAAACACATTTTCTGCTAATGGACATCAGAAAAAAAAAAATACATTTGCATTAAAATCTCAGTTATGTTTAATTAAATAAATTACTGATGCTTTATAAAACAATTTTTTATTGGTAGTATATATATTCTGTGTATAGATTTTTTGTGTTTTATAAATGATTCTTTATTTAAATTGTTTTTGTTGTTATATTTTTTATTATTTTTAAGTGTTTTAGTTTCGTATCTTAGGCACCTCTCCAAATGGTAATATCATAATTAATTATTTATTCTATTTGTATCTATCTGTTTACCAATGCAGGTAAATATCAAAGAAAAAACAACACATATTGTTTGGGAGTTAAATGGAAGAAATGTGGTTTTATTTGTTTTACTCTTCCATACTGCGAATATTATATACCGTTTCAAAAATACATTACAATTTTAATCAATAGATTTCCATAAAAATGTTATTTATTTTAGCTCAGGGAATTATATGATGTTTATTATTCAGAGAAAATAGTCTTGAGTTTAGACGGTTTCCGACCAAAGTCGTGCTCATTAACTACTACACAAGTACCAATAATAAATAACAAATACCAAATACCACATACCTACTACGGAAACCTTGTAAATTGACGTGCTTTATAGTTGAAATCCTTTTTGATTGAATTTCAACTGAGATATCAAAACGTAAAGTTTTGGAACCAAAACTGAATTATTTAATCATCTTTATACTATAATTATGCAACGAAAATTAACAAACATTAAAACCTAACATTATACCTATCTCTGTTAAATATTTTAAACCAATTAAATAGTATAATCAAAAGTTCAAAGGACAATGTCATCACACACACAATGTGCTATGGAAAAAGTCATGGTACTTATATCTCAGTACATATTACCTAAAAGCATTCTACTCTTTACGATTCCAATGGTAAAATGATTATTTTCCAAAATTATGTCGAAAAACCTACGACCTCTTCTGTTCAAGCGTAAGATATCATAACCCATGGCCATAAATTCACCATCACACAAATACAAAAAATCAAAGTTATTAACTTCGCCAAACCGGTTTACAGCTCCATAAATTCTAATGACTATTTGTTTCCTGCGTCATATGATAACAGCTCATCAGGTTTTACATATAATACTATTTCAAATCAGCCTTTGGTAAATCCTGCTACGAGTTTCTCTCCTCCGATCAAAGTTAAAAATATAAATAATATAACACTATTCAAAAATTCGTTATCTACTAAGATTGATATCAACCAACTATCTTCTAAAGTTACCCAGTCATACGTAAGTGTTCGTTCCAAAGATCAAGAACGTTTCAATGCGGTCATTATCTTTTTGAGGAAAACGGATTGAGTACCATTCCTTTCTTCCATCCCATCTACGCTCATTTCGGGTTTTAATCAGGAACTTACACTATACGTCGTCTACCTCCAATATATCTGAAGCTTTGGTCGCTATCGGTCATACAGTCACAAGAGTCTCGAATATATTAAAACGTATTGTTGCTCTACCACTCTTTTAAGTGGATTTAAAACCCGCTGAAATAATGAAATTATTAATATATCGTCAAGTCAATCAAGGCCCACCTCAATGCCACAATGGCCAAGCCTATGACCATATTCAATGGTCTGTAATCATTGTCTACGTTATGTCAAGTGTTACGACGATCACTTCATTTCTGAGTGCAATAAAGATAGAAGCTCCCCAGTTAAATGTGCCTTGTATGGAGGTAATCATACAGCAAACTTTAAAAAATGTTTGTAATTTAAATCAATTCGCAAACATAAATCCCGTTTTAATCGTATTCCATAAAAACACATAACTTCACATCCTTTAAATATAAATTTAAATCCTAATCCTAAACCTGCGTCTACATACATGATCTTTCTGGTGCTGTACACCAACTGACAACTAAAAAACCAGAAGACATAAAGAAAATTCTCAATAACTTAAAATCCATTTTTACTCCTCTAATAGCTTTACTGTTGAAATTCTTTGAGTAATTATGTTTAACTCAATCTATATCCATTTATTTTTCTAATATCCACAATGATTCATTACATTATTTACATTCATTAACTATAGTTTACTTTTATTATACCATATGTTGTTAAAATTATTAATATTTATCATTTTCTTTATCGAATATTGTAGTATTAAATATATTATTATTTATAACTGTAAGTTATTTAATTGTGAACTATATGTGTATATGTAATTGATGAGCAAAATAGTTTTTGCTGTAGTTTTTGCCGATGGTTATTAACTCAATTGACTTAATATAAAGTAACGGTAACAAAATTATGGTTGATTGATGTTTCATATTACATTAACTCAATTGAGTAGACAGTTGATTATAAATTAACATAATAGTCAAATATTTAATTAATTCATTTTATTTTTAAACAAGAAGGTTTTTCGTTATAATATTATAATTAGACGTTGAATATGTACCGAAAATTAGGAAAGTTACTAGTTCTTTATTATTAAAAGTCAATATAAATTTGGTGAATTGATAAAAATCAAATACAAAAAAGTTTCTCTCAGATAATACAAATATGTTGCACAAAACTATTAAAACGTAGCAATGTATTATGATAGACAATTAAAATTAATGGATTTTAAATCAGAAATTTCAATTCATATTTATGAATTTGAATTTGAATAACAATAAAATATATGTATATATATATATATAAATCTTCCACTGGATATTTAAAAGTGGTATGTTTGATGAGTTTATTCAACAAATTTTCGCAATACATTCAAAATATGTAAAAAACAAAAATGTTTCCGCCCGGGATCGAACCGGGGACCTTGTGCGTGTAAAGCACACGTGATAACCACTACACTACGGAAACCGCATGTAATTATCTTAATAAATTGACGATCTTTAAAAAAATTAATAAAAATTAGACATTAATTAAACAATTTTATTCAAGTTAAGCAAAAAACGAACCTATTGATAAGTTATTTAACTGTCGAATACAATTAAAAAACTCGGATATTAATACAATAAAGTCAACTAAGTTACTTTTGAAAAATCTTTTTAAATAAAATAAACCTTTTCTTCGGTGTTAAATTTCTCATACACTATTTTGTTTTTAATTTTATTTCATAAATATAAATATAAACTAAACTGCAATTTATAAATATTAATGTCTTATTGAATTATGCCTATTTTTATTGAGAAAAATGTAAAAAAAAATATTTATAATGTATGGATTACCATATACGTTAGGTATATAAATATCGACAATAAACGTATATGAAAAAACTCCTTTATTTTTTAGCTACATAAAATAGCCAAAAAGTATAAAAACATATCAGAAAATGCCGAAACACGGTATATAAACATGTTTATAAAAATACATACATATTTGTGTGTATAGTTTTATTTTAATAGTATCGAACATACTATTAACTAAAATATATAAATTATCAACGCCCTTAATCTATCGATGTACATACTTATAGGTTTACTGTTAAAACTTGTTTCGATGTAATAATTAATTTAGTCAAATATATTTACTACCATAAACTGTACCTATTGAATTCAACCTTACGTATTCCACCTTACGTACTACCAATGTATAATATGTTGTTGACTAAAACATTATAAGATTAATGCTAAGAATAACAATATAAACCTTATACATATATGTAGGAAAGTATTCATATTTTATATCTGATGACTTAATGTTTTCAAATATGCTAATAGCGTAGATAATATATATATTTCATTTGAAAACTATTAACTGGATCAATTTGTATATAAATTCGTACAAATAATCCGAAGTTTTTTAATTTTAAAAGAAAACTTTAAAAACGTAGGTACCTATATAAAATACTTATTCAATATTATTTTATTATTTTGTTATATAATTTTATATTTATCACAATGGATTACATACCCATTTAAAAAAACCTATTAAATTGCAAATAAAATGTAAACTATTTTCTTATTTTTTTCGTATTATTTATTTTTTTCCTTATTTTAACAATTGTTGACAATTCTTTGATTTTCTAGTAGTTAACTTACGATTTTCAATGCACCTTAATTGATATTAATATAATATTTTATTCAAAGTATGAGGTCAACTAACCAAAAATAATTTCATTTCGACCAAGAGAAGAATACATTGATCTAATTTGAAATATAAACGTGGTAATATTTTATTGTATCGTTATTATATCATTAATTATAATATCTGAACTGATCGCCCATGTTTTCAGATTATTTTATTCAATTGATTTTAGTCAATGTAACTTTTCCGCCTATCTTTGACAAAAAGGTAGAAAATGTAAATCGAAATAAAATTATAGTTCGATATTAACATTGAATATTTTGTACAAATAAATGGATTACATATATTACAAGCGATGTTTAAACATATGAACACATATGTTTTTCATTCAATGGCACTGGTATGTTTTCTTAAACATTCTAATTTTTTTTTATGGGAATACAATTTAAAATAATATTTATAATTTAATGTGGCAAAACCGTAGTAAAAACGTATTTATATCCATCTAAATGGCATATACACGTAATACGTATATATGCGTACACATATTGGTATTAATGAAAGTGAATAGTGTATTACAGAATGACCTGCGTCGTTTAATTGCATTAACAATTTGAATAAAATCCTTTATATAAAATATGTTTGGAAAAAAAAAGGATGTATTTTATAGTGCATGAAATAATTTCGCCGTCATTCATATTATACACCTAAGGTTTCTTTAATTGTATATATCGTCGGTGTCCATATGATCCGCTCCAGGGGAGGGAACCCACCAGGTACGAATTAAAATAATCACATAATGTGTATTATGGATAACACAAATACAATTTATTATATTGGTGTGCAGTAGTAGAAAACCTATTTTCGCGGGTAATGCACGAACATGAAAAGGCAGCCGGAAAATCGTTATTCGTCGAAAGATCGTCGCCTGGACCGAATCCAAGAACAATATTGCGCGTGATATACAATAAATTAAATCTTTAAATGATATTTTGTTATGATAATAATAATATATTACACTGTCGTTATCGTCGGAGACGTGAATCGAATTTATAGATTATAATATTGTAGTATAGCAATATCCGAGATGTGGACGCGCACCCATAATATAAACGATTTTTAAATTTGTTAAGGATATATTATTTATATAATAATACATAAATATGATTATTTATTTATTTTTTTACGATATTGGAGATATCGGCGACGACGTATTATAGAACTTTATACACAACATGGTACACGTTTTTATTATAAATATTGATGATATAGTGTGCATGCAAAAGCTCACGCGTCCCCTATAGAGTGCGAAATATAAAAAAATAAAATAAAACGTTTCTCTCAGCATTTCACTTATAATCATATGAATATTAAAAGTAATACGTTTTAACAAACATGCGCTCCTTCAATTTATTTACAGGAACATGTATACATCTGTAATGGTCTATACGTACTTAGGTACACACTTCATAATAATACTATTATAATATATGCACACGTACGATGTTATGTAGTTTTGAGTGATACGATCGGAACCGCGCGTACATGCATAAATAGAGCAGAAATAATGATAATAATAATCTAAACGGTTTAGTGTTTGCAATATACTCTACGAATCGGTTGTAAATTAATGACTGCGAAACAAATTTTCCTCTTATGTTAAGAAAAAAAAACACGAAATAGCGGTGTGTATAAATGTCTGTGTGTGTGTGTAAATATGTATTTACGTATGTTTCATATTGCATGTATGTAGGGCAAATTTTTTTGAAAGTTCAGTTCTCATATTTCCGATGTCTACAATTGTGTTTGGAGGAAAAAAAATCTCATACTTTAATGAGTATTTTATTTTCACATGGTAACTTGTTTTAAAATATTTGCAAGACAATTTTTTGAAAAATATGTTCATGCATAAAATTCGAATTATTTTTCTATTAGTATTGTCAGTAGTTTTTTAAGTATACACTAGCAGCGAGTACGTATTTATAAATTATTAGCTGTTATAAGGTGTTGAAATGAAATTCCGCATAGCGATGAATCTTGATATTGCCACCCCGCCAATTTTGTTTCATATTAATTGATATATTACTGGGTTGTTCGGTAGTACTTCATACATTATTTTCTTTTCATCTTCGAGCAAGGAACCATGTGGGTCATAAATAAATTTGTATGGATTCCCATTTCATATTATATAATGTACACTACTACACAGTGGCGTATACAAGGGGGGTGTTTGGTAGATATGACACCCCCCTTGAGCCGTATCATATATTACATTATTATAGGAGTATAGGTAAATTGATAATACAATATGAAATATAAAATAATGCACAATACTAATTACATATATACAGGTTAACATTATCGCGATTGCGACAATACGTGACGAAAATTATTCGTTTACGTTTTCATGCAACACAAAACGTTTAATAATAATAGGTATTGTAGCACCGAATACTGATATTCGAATAGTCAAATATTCGAATAATTTATGGTAAAGCTATCCGAATTCGAATATACATTACATCTCTATTACAGACATTATGTATACATATTAATTTATTAAAATAAAAGCTTTAGTTTGTACGTATTATATATAATATTTAATAATTATAATTAACTCCCCCCTTCAGAAAATCCTAGCTACGCCACTGCTACTATAGCAACGATACACAATGAGCATAGGTAGGAACACAGATCTTACCATGGCCATACCAATCGATTTCGGCGAACGTGTAAATGATTTTTATTTTTATTCCCCCGAACACATTCCCGTATTGTACTACCCAATATTCTATGTATTATTTAATTCGTTTCATGAATCCTATCGATACGCTGAATTAAAAAAAAAAAAAAAATCGTTATGTCAACCATATAGGTGCAGTTCATTCATAAAATAAATACAAAACAATACGCGTATTATATTGTGCGGTGTTGTATTTTAAACAAGTATAACATGCATGCGATTTAATGTTTGATTCGATGGTTCAGTATTGGTTATGTTTTTTTTCGTTTTCAGAAAGTAGATAATTTTACATTTTATGTACACATGACAATATATTATTATTATTATTATTATTATTGTACGCTTCGTAAATACAGTTACACATACGCAAACACACGCGTACATAAAGCGTAAAAAAATCGAGTGAAATATTGCGTCTGAACGTCTGTATGAGTGTACGAACGTCGAGCAGATCATTTTAAATAATTGATCACCCCGCCGCACGTGGCGCACATAATATTGTCATAAGCTGCGCCCAGAGAACTTTTTGCGAAACATTTCATACAACGCATATAACGATAATATATATAACGTCAGTTAAACGATAAGCTCGTCGGACTCGTTGACCAGCTATAATAACAATATTAATGATAATAAAGCACACCCGAACGGTACATATTATATCAACGGGCGTGCGTTTTGTACGTGTCTACCGCTCGCACCTCTCGTCGAACACCATTTCCTCGTCGTTTCCGCCGATATTTTTATTGGCGTTTTTATCGATCCGTTAAGACTACACGCGCACTGAATGCCGTTGATAATAACAGTAATGTAGTAATGCATGTGCACTAGCGGTGTAACTCTAAAACGTTTGGCATTCTAATCACCGAAAACATCCCTGACCTTCCCCCCCCTTTTCAAAAATATACTATGATATTTCGAATGTATCGAATGTATTCTCCCGTTTGTGTTCTATATCAGATGATCGGTGCGTGTTGAACAGGATTAAATACAATTTTTAAAAAACTATAATGCTACAGAAATGTAGGAAAAACCTAAACTAGTAATTATTTTATTTTTATTCGACTTACTAAATTAATGAACCATGGGCTGATTAAAATTAAAACTCGAAGGAATAAATTATCGTTTCCATCATATTATACTCGTATTATCGTTGCACTGTGACGATCAGGACGATTTAAGAAGAATTTGGATATTGTATAAAATGGACCATACCTTTCGAATGCGCGACAAACGTGATGAAATTTAAGTGTATTTCACTTCTCCATGGTTTGAATAAAAATACTTATAATAACCTTGCAGTACATACAATCATTATCAATACGTGCCACCGGAATAAATTACGTGTTGACAAACACTTGAATAGTATAATTATATTATTAAAGTGTTCAACGCAACAGCTTTGCCATGGAGTGAGTGATACGTAACCCAATAATCGGTATCACATTTAAATGCCGGTACGTCATAATATTGTAGGTGATCCAACTGGGATTATTTCTTAAATAATGGGAAACGAAGAATGTGACATAAATGCAATAATAATTTATACTTAAGATTGCATGTTTTTCACTTTTTCCGATTACACTAATCTATGATACTTATAAGTGAAATAACACCATCGATAAGGATGTACATTTTAGTTAGATTAAATTATAAACATAGAAACATAAGTAAGAAACAAAAAACAATCGATCGATTACAGTATTTATGAAAGACACATTCAATCAATTTTTTTTTTACACTTTTTATGAAACTGATAAATTTAACTTAAACCTTAAACTTAATCAAATGGCCGTTGCATATTACCCATTATTATATAACACTAAAAACTAAGTTGTTAAAATGCTGTTCAACTATAAATAATATAATTTGGTCTTATTTTTATGTTATTGTTAGAACGATAAATAAGTATAATATTTTTTTCTAGATTCAATTAGATAAAATTCCTAAATAGAAACCACATTATCCATATAATGCATAATAATATTATATCATGTCTAAAGAAGAATATTTCACTATAAAATTTAACTAATTGATGATAATATTTTATTATAAATTGTGTAAAACCAATAATGAATTTCTATGTAATGGTCAATGAGATATTTAAATTTTGAATTAAATTGTATGAACATAATATAATAATTATTTCGTATACCGGTTATGATTATCGATATTTCTTCTACTTCACGTTGAGTTTTAATCATCACCGAATATATAAAAAATTCTCTTTACGTTCGCTGTGCAATCCAACACAATCATGTGTATTTATTAGTTGTATTTTCTACCGAGCAGCCAGTTTTATGATAGCGTATTACATTTTTATCAATAACTTTTGGTACACATTAAATTACTTAGTAATTGCTTTATAAAAAAATATATTTAAACTGGTCGTAATTCTAAGTGTATAGTTAATCATAATTTTGATGAAACATTGCTTAACTACGTAAGAATCATAGGTACGTTTTCCTGACACCACTATGTTAGAAAATCCATATTTTTTTTTGCGCTATTAATCGTACCGTGATTTGTACCAATTTGTATCACTCATTTCAGAATTTATAACAATTTCCAAGGAAAATCAATTTCTCTCTACGAGCAGGACCGGCGATAACTGAGGGCCCTAGGGCTGTGGGGGTTCCAGGCCCCTTCCCTTTGCAATTGTTTGATCAAGACGCACCAAAACCACTAACCTAACCACTGTACATGCATACTTGGTACAACAAAGTCATTGTATACAATGCCAAAACGACGGGTTCTCTTGGATGTACAGGCCCCGGGGTTCTAGCTCTCCCTACCCTACCCTCTCATCGGCCCTGTCTTCGGGTGCCAGGAAAACGTTTCCATGGTACTTAGTGGGAGAAATTGAAATTTTGCAGTGAAAAAAATATATTTCATAATAAAATAATAATTTAATAGAATACTATATTTATTTAATTGTATTGATAAATACATAATGATTTATAGGTATATATTTACAAAATAAAATTAATAAAACAGAGAAGTTTATGTTTTCTATATTTTTCGTTAAAAATATATCATTGAATTTGAATTAATTAATAAGCCATGAATTAAATCAGTTTTTGTTTTTATCCTTGATTTTTGTGAGTATATTTTAGCTCAAAAATGTTTATAATTGTTATTAAACGCTTTTTACGCTTATCAGAGAGTAATTCTATTGGTAGAAGTGCATATTTTATGATGTTAGAACCATGTAACAACATTTTATACATACTGGAAGGCATGCGTTACAAATTATACAACTTAATGTACAATTCAGTTGTTTCTTTAAAATATTGATCAAAAGACACAAAATTAATATCATATACACTAGATATCGTAATTAATATATCACCTCATTTTATAATCAAATTTAAATTAACACTTGTTATTTTTGCATTTTTTAAAAATCTTCTTGCCACATTCCACGTATTAGAAGTTCCTTGATCTTATACTATTTTATCAATTTTTATTTCCATATACATTTCCATTTTACTTATTTCCGATAGGAAAACAACGATAAAAATCAATATATTTTTAACCTACCGATAGTTATAATTTACTATCGACAGTTCTAATTCTGTATGAAATAGGAAAGAAAATAATGTTTTTACGTCGGGACGCAATCCATGTGTAGCGAATTACTTGTTAGCAATTTTACATTTAATATTGGTTTCCAATGATACGAGTCATATCAAAGTCGTCCCACAATATATAAAAATGCAACCAATCTTTAGGATAAAATTATACTTACATATTACTATAGCTGCGTAAACACTGCAATCATATTTGATATTTAATTTTTGTCATTGATTTTGGCTTGTACATTTGCATTAGCATGCGTAACAGATAATATATCATACAAATAGGTCAGGAAACACAGCTCAATCCAATCGGAACCATCCTGCTGAGTTTCCATTGATTTACGCTTCCGGAAGAAATGACCCATTCTCTCTATTATCTAAATTCATGATAGAATTACAAGGTAATTACTTATGGCATTCATTCATCTGTCATCGGTCGAAACTGACAAACTATCCCATCGATCCTCTCTCTAGACACATTTCATGTTGTTGTTCTGAATCTTCGTCATCGTATGATCTTTGCTTTGCACGTTATTTGCATACAATAATTTATTTCATTGTTGTATACGACTACGTGATTCGATTCCAGCAGAATAATTTTTTATTTTATGTTTATCGCTGATGAAAGATTGTAACACTTGAGGGATTAAAGACACGGGATAAAAATCAAACGGCGTATTTTGAAAACCATCGACAATCATCATCTCATAACACAGGTATCATCTTCATCACACCCATAGTCGGATACCGCAGTGGGATTAACCACATGTTTTGTATCATATTTCATTATTCGAGTATGTGAAATTATGATTTTCAGACTTCTCAACGAAATCGTTGAACACCGCAGTTATGCGTTTCATTCGTATGCCAATTGATTCGAGTTGTTTATACTTCACGAATTTAAATTGCACATGTATTTTAAAAAAAAAAACTCACATGTATTTCTCGTGTATATATGTAGATATCATAACGAAATATTAGCATAGTATTACTCATATAATAAAAATTATTTATATTATTAAATTTTATGTGCATAATACATTACATATTTCTGTGACTATACAATAGTAATATGTATTTTAGTTTCCAATTTTTATTTACATTTAAGTTTGTCTTATTTTATATAAAATTGCATGTACCATGTATAATAAATACAGAATTTGCATTTACAATATGTTAAAGGATTTAATTCCGCTTATATTAATAAATAAATAAGAATTTATTTAAGAATTCATGTGTCCTAGAATTTTGATGCGATATATGTTTTTTTCTGTATAAATTTTTACCGAAATCATCGGGAAATAAGTTAATCGAATGACCAAAAAGCATGTTAGTATTACTAATAATTAGCTAATTGGTAAAATTAGTAATTTCAACACACATTAATATCACAGTGGAATAGGATAATATAATTAGAGTGGGGCTAAATTTGTCATTTTAATAAAATATAAATATATGTGCATCATATATATAAATAATTGTATTTTTACTGTTCATTTGTATCTATATTAGAGTATATATCCATATAATCTTAGCATAGATTTAGTTTCAAAAAATACGTATGTGTATTAATTTAATATTGATATTATACAAATTATATGCGCATTATGTACAAAATATAAGGTATTAAGACATCCAGGAAATATAGGGCTTTTTCAACAATGCAATATCGAATTTACTTTTAATTTTTAATGCTTTGTACCTACAATTGTTATTCATGATTTATGTCTTTATTGTAATAATATAGGTCAGTTATACGAAGTAATAACTACTCTCGCTATAATACAAGTACCCTATAAGTCATAATGTCATTATACATTTATGGTTTGGTTGAACTAATTATTTTATGTATTTCTAATGATATGAGTGAACTCGAAACACTTCAAAATTATTCTCAATTGCAGTAAATAAAAATAATAAAGAAAGTGTTATATTTTTATTGAAATTTAAAATAAAATTGTGTTATTATTTTATAAAAATAGTTGAACCAAAGTGCACATGTTTGAATGTGTGAGTGTAATCTATAAATATATAAAAATGAATCCCTATTCCCCTTGGTCATGCCATCACGTGTGATCGTTAATTCTTTTTTTGTTATGTTTGCGATTGTCAGATGAAGGTTCTTATGAAAAAAAAAAAAAAATTAAGAAAATTGCATGGAAAATTAGAAAATTTAAGAATACTTAATTATCATATAAAATTATTTCTAATCTAATCGTAGCGCTTTGGGCAATATACACTTTTGTAACCTTTTGACGTTTGACATAGAATTGACAGCATGCGTGCAATGTGACGCGCGGAATGAAGTTGATTATAATCGATGGAATCGAAATCAACAACATAGAAATTTTGTGTTCAACCCCAATCGAAATGCAATTAATTATACGGTAAAACAGTTCACAGCAAATCTTTACTATTAGAACAATGAACGTTGTGTACCAATATTGTAAGACATTTTTGTATAAAAATGAAGATCCTGGATTATATTGCGTAAGCGATCAAATCAAATTGACGCCATTGGTTCCGCCACCAGAGCTGTACGGCAATTAACGGTTGTACACCAGAACCGACGATCGAATGGGCTATCGTTTATACGCACGGGCGGCGTCCGATAAAGAACCCAATCGTAAAATAATTAAATCGTCGTATGAAAAGAAACCTGAGAGAGTGAGAGAAAGAGTGGACTGTATGGTTAGGTTTGGAAGTAATGTGGATGAAGGTGGGGTAACCAACTAGAGTAATAAATAATAAATATAACAATTGCAAATTATATTAGATGATCGTAAAGCAGAAAAACAATATATATTAGCAACTTATGGACTAAGTGAGTCGACCACATACGGTCACCCGTTATAATAATAATTATTAATAATAAAAGAATAACAATAATAAATAACAAATTGATAAAGGTATACGACCTGGTAATACTAATGCAGAATTGAATTATAGTAACGGTATGGTTGGTGGCCAACCTGTCACAACAGTTGAAAGGTTCCTTGCCGCGTACGTAGAGAGCGCCGCTGTCACATGTGAATGAAAAATGTTGATTCGGCACCCGGCGATGACGTCACAAGGACACAAACCGAAAGACGGGAATTCCCAACCGTTCGGATAACGACATTAATGGCGCACACGACGTCGGCGAACAAAAAAAAAAAACACTCGCGGAACGATAATAAAAAAAAACAACTGTGCGACAATGGCTAACACGAGCGCGACGATGGCTACCAGAAACTTCACAATGGCAACGAGAGCACGATACGTAAAAGGTTTCCTGAGGTCTCTCGATGATGAGAACGGAGTGGATGAGACGACGACGGTCAAACCACGTGGCGCGGAGTGCTATGGGCGACGAAATATATAACAAAAAACACTAACGATGGAATGGCATACAGTGTACACGACGTCGGCGATTGTTAGTATTAACGGTGGCGACGCACCGGACAAACAATAGCGGATATGCTATTTTGCCTAGACAGCTACGTAAAACACATGAACACAAGCACACGATGGTGATGATGAACGTGCAGACGATCAATGACAGACAGGTCCTGGGAGCGGGCAGCAGGCTAGCCATCGGAAAACAGCACAGCTAACTACCCCCTCTTAAGAAATCGATCATGTTATCGACCAAGTTTGCAGGAGGCCAATATGCCGCGATCCTCACACAATATTTGTACCCAACAAGAGCTATTACATTCAGTGGTTTCCGGAAATGGGACAGATTCCAAATATTCTTTGACTAAATATCCAGCAACACAATAATTGTTTTCAAAATGATGTAATTTGACGCAACAAAAGTTATTCAAGAAAATGTGATGCTTACTTTTAAGATTCAAAGTCAAATATATCATTTAATAGGTTCCTTATTGCAAACGTCGAATAGTGACTTACAAATGTTTGCAAATTTATTTTATGGGCGGTGCAGTAAGACAAGTCGATTATGCGAGTCGAATTGCTGAACGATCCATCTGTAGAAGTTTTTTCCAAACAATTGTTGGATATTGTTAATGGCAAAATACTTGTTGACTCATCATTTGTGTATATCATATTTCCTACCAATTTTTGTCAGTATACTGAAACTAAGACCGAACTCATCGAGAAGGTTTTATCAAACATTGCTCAAAATTATAAATATCATGTATAGTTGAGCGAAAGAGTTATATTTGCTACAATAAACGTTGATGTTAACGAAATTAATTTTCAAATTCAAAATAAGATAGCTGGGGAATTAATGACATACAAATCTATTGATTCCGTTACCAACCAAGATAATGTTGTCAACTATCCAATGGAGTTTTTAAATTCCTGGAATTGTTTGGATTAACACTTCATAATCTGAAATTAAAACACGGATCGATAATCATTATGTTGCGGAATATAAACCAGCCACGTCTTTTTGATGGTACCCAAATTGGGGTAAAGAAATTAATGAACAACATTATCGAAGCCACAATTTTTAAAGGGAAGTACAAAGGCGAAGATATTTTAATTCCACGGATTCTTTTGATTCCAAACGAAATGCTATTCGACTTTAAACGGTTGCAATTGCAAGTGCGGCTAGCATTTGCAATGTTGACAAATAAATCTCAAGGGCAGTCGTTAAGTGTTTGTGGCATCAATTTTTAAAATCCATGTTTTTTACATGGCCAGTTATACATCGTCTGTTCCCATGTCGGAATGCCAACAAAACTATTTATAATCGCCCAAGAAAAAAAATTAAGAATGTTGTATATAATAAAACATATTAGAATAATAAATATTTTTTTTAATTAATTATACCAATTCGAATTCAATATTCATAATTAATACAGGAAAACGTCTGTCGATCAGTTAGTATTATTATATAACAGTTGAATATAATTTAATTTCCTGGTATAGAAAATACAAATTACTGTTTACACCAATTATTTCGGATTTATTCGATAAATATGGTCGCGCTAACAAGGTGTGCAAGATTTTCAATAATCAAACATTTTAGGTAGCTAAATAAATTAAAGCTCAGAAAAAATGATCATAATATTTACTTGCATAATAATAATTTATTGTAAACATAATTCAAAACATATTTTAAACATCGTTAAAAAAAAATTTTAATACAACGTTTGAAAATTAACACAATTCTGGATAGCCTTGGAGGGAAGGTGCAAAATTGTTTGTTTAATAAAAACGACCAAGTAAACCAGAGCGGACCAAGCATTTGTATATTACAATTATTATCGCTTAACTAATATTTTTCAATAACGCAATTTGATTTTAATAATAAGGAGAAAATATAGTGTTACAAATACGGAAAACAAAGTTTTTGGTATATACAAATGGGTTGTACTTAATTTATGACTTTCGAGTGGTCTACAAAACAGTAAATCACCGAGTAATTCGACTCATTCATCAATTCGTATGATTAGCTAAGCATTTATTATATGAAGTTCATAACAAGACATGTAACGGTATCTACTGCAGGTATATTAACTCATTTATTTAATAATTATTTGTACGCCTTTTTTTCGGATTTTCTTTTTCCGAAGAGCGATATAATCACTGTGTATTTGAATAGGTTGCAATGCACACCTGCGTTCGAAGATATTCAAAGGCGCAGATTCGAGAATTATTCGTGGGTTTCAAAGGGTCTCGGATGAAATAACAATAGGCGTATGATTGGAAGGGTTTCGTTTTCGTTTTCATCGATGTCAAAAATGTCATGTTTAGATGTTGCTGTCGACTAGTGTTATTCGACATTCCTATATTTGTTTTTCACGGCTGATCCTGTTGTTCGCCGCTCGTTCGTATTTTATCCGTAAACGTAGTCCTGGTGAAATATACGATTTCTTGTAGGTGTACTCGTATTGTAGATAATATATGCAAATATTGCCTACCCGTAATTAGTAATGCGGTTACCATGCATAGAATATTATGTAAACACAATCGCGGTGTAAAGAGTTTCTATAATAATTTGCGTGTTGTAGACACTAATAATCTGATGGCAAACCGAGTTGTTGATGTTCGTTATGCGGTGAATAATAATGTTATCCTGTGATCAACATTAACGAGACGCGGAAACATTTAAACGATCATGTGTACCAATGTAGTTCGGCTTAAACGGAATGGAACGCGTCGTCTGAACTGAGTCATAATATGTTTATATTATAACTAATAAACTCACGGGATCAGATGTGCGCACTCATTTTGTTGATATTTTATCTCGTTCTGGTTTCGCGCACTGCGTCCGTTTTCACAGTTTGCGAAAAGTAGTAAGTTCGATATGTGAACTGTGGAAAAGAAATGCAAAAGCTCGATAGTAGCATACGGATTTCGAAAGCGTGTATTACAATAGTTTACGTATTAGACGCGCAGCAATATTAATTCAACGATTTAGTCGAAAAAATAGCAATAATAATAATAATACGCCCCGGATTTTTTTCTACCTTTATTTTTTATTTTTTTTTAATTTATCGCTAGTATATTTATCAAAAGCGACATAATTATCGCAATACACGTGGGGCAAGTAAGGTGCTGTATAGTGTGGTCACACGGTCGAACCAAAACTATGCCAGTCGTTGTCGACATACGGTAACGAATTTTTTTCACCGGACTAATGTTTTATTTCACTTTCGTTTCGAAACACGTCACGTACATACGCGCACACACTCGCTGTACGTGCAAATGCACGTGGTTGCAAGGGTCAGATCTTATCCGGGTTCACCGGGAGGCCAACACCTCACTGGCCGACCCTTGGCACTAATATCGGACATTATCGGTTTGCGCACGGGTAATGACGTTTTGATTAGCGCGATCCCGTCACGACACTTCCGTGCATAAATACCCGTACGCGCAATTACGATTTGTACGCGTACACGTACAAACATGTATTTGTACTGACAAGTGTATTTTTTATTTTAAAAAATCAAATAAATCATATTATGCGTTTTATCGGTACCTCTGAACATGCCCGTTACCATTGCGATAAATGGGGTGTGTACACCGGTGTGGCTGGACGAAAGAATATATTACAAACTTTTACGCGGTACCGTCGTCGGGTGAGAGGGGGTGTACGGTACGTGGTCGGAGTGCGTATACAACGTATAATTATAATGCGACACACCCTGTAACTTGTTCATTGGAGTAGGCGAGGAAAATTGATTTATACGTTTCCCGTCGTATGAACGTCGGGAACGTCGTCGGTTACGTGTGCTCAACTGCTGACAATCCGCGTCGAAACCGTACCGCTGTGGTCTACAGATCGGTGTGCATGTTTTGCGGAATCCGAGTGGGCGTGCGTGCGCCTAATAGTCACGTTTTCCCACTAACGACGTCCCGCTCGCGGTTTGTATCGCTACTACAATGCGTCGCGCGACACACGAAACGTTAATAATAATAATAATCGTAATCATAATAATCATAATAATCGTAATAATACACTTTTTGTGTGCTCGCACGGGGTCACCGTGTACGAGTATTCGCACCCGAAACACTCGTAATTGAATTCGTTCCCAGGCCCGGGCCGTTTCGCAGGACGTGTGGCCGCCCGACGGGCACGTAAAATCGTTGCAAATGTATAACATAAAATACGCGTGTACGACGTGTGTAGTGCTACACGCCCGCGGTGCACAAGTATTCGGTGCGACACGTTCACGGAGGCGGCAGAAAGTGTTTCGGGTACATCGCGACACGGATATGCACTCCGTCGTGACCCGCGTCTTCGTGGCAAAACGGCGTGTTACTCTACTTCGCGAAATCTTGCACCACCCCGTCGTCGTGATAATGCATGCACCGTGTACCTGCCGTTTTCGACGCATTGAACCCTTACGTGCGAAGGCATAATCCTGCTTTTTCCTATAGTTAAATTATAATAATACGTAAAATGATACGCCGATGCGGACCAGTCGCCGCGGGCCGTTTCAATTGTTCTGCGTAAGCCATCGGAAAACATCCGACGACGTGCAAGTCCATCGCCCACGATCGTCCTAACATCAACATCGATATCGATTCGTTTACGGGACATTTGCCGTGGTAAATTCATGTTGCAATAGGGAAACAGACGATAAATAACATTTTAAAATACAAGAAAACGATTTTTTACAAAAATTAATACAGTCAATTAGTGTGTAAGCAATAAACGTGTTTCATCGGGTCAAGCGAATTTATAAAAGGCGAGTAAAGAGTCTTCTGTGATGATCGTATGACTCGACCACAACGGGAAACATATGCGTTATCTTAAGTGTTATCTCAATTCAAGTTGTGTGTTCATTTTAATTGGCGTATACGAGAATAGTTATTCGTTTATTACTGCTCATCGAGTATCATTCATTAGTAACCACATTCGAACACGTGGTGAAATAGTAAGATATTTTGAGATAAAGGATATAGTGTAGTGTTACGTGTGTTAAACAAGTTTGGACATAAATCTAAAAGGCCAATAAGATAGCCCACGAGTATGGCATAGAATTTTATTTATTTTAAAATCGAGTCACACACCGCGGACTTTTAATTCCATTTAAAACCGACAATAGGAAAATATTCGGTTAATATATTATCTATAAATAACAATATCGTACGAACGTTTGCACAGAGCGTAACACGAAACATGTAATGTTCCGTTTACATATATATTTACTTGAATTAATACCAGACAATTTGTCCAAGCCTGTACACAGGATATAACCCACAAATTATAATTAATTAAGAAATTTATGTTCAAACATAATTTCAATATTTCTCGCAAATATCGCGGTAAAGTTTGTCCATGTGTACACGATTTATGCGATAAAGTTTTTTTAAAGAATGTAAAAAGTATTTTAAACATACCGTAAACACTAGTTAATGATAGCGTAAATCAAATTAGAAAAACCGTTATAATATTATGTATTCCGAAATCGGGCACCAAATGAATTATGTACAGTATAATAATAATAATAATAATAAAAATTATAATAACAATTATAAATTATGCGATGTGAATTTATTTCAATTAATGCGGCTTTTCTCAAGTGGGTGTTTGAAAGTAATGAAAATGATAAATTTACGCTAGAATAGACATTTTTGTACACCGATGGTCAAGTGCTACTGCAAATGCTGCGTTTGTTAACAAATGATTTCGCCGAATGTGATTATACTCATTTAACTTTCTCCTCGAGAACTCACTGCTGGAGGTAAACGTTTTATTATTGTATACACACAGTGCAGTACTCGTCGAGCATGTTATTAAAATGATTCAGTAATTAATAATAATTTATTCAAACGGTTTTATATAAAATAACTTAATAAAATATAAGTTAGTTGTTTAACAATAATTGCCAAAGCCAGTGTTTCACAGGCAAGACATTTCAATTCGTTTAATTATTACGTTCATCTGAAATTCTCAGTTTACCGGTTCTAATAATACTTTGCTATAACATTATATTTATGTGTGTGATATGTGGTGGGAAAGTGTTAAAATCGTATTATTATAATTTTTACCCTGGAAATTGTCATCAATGCAAATTAACAATACCAATAATAGTCTAAAGCCGTAATGATACAATATTAAAAAAGCGAAATGGAAATTATTTACAAAGACACTTCAGAAGAATTCTACAAACAAAAGCCAATTGGTGATATTAAAGAATCAAGCAAGTAATACTATACTTACAAAAGCAGCTGAAGCTTTAACACCGAGATCTAAGAATAATTGTAGACCAAAACTCCCGTAGTGGTCATCGAAACTAAATCAAAAAAAAAAAAAAACGATCAATGAAGAAAAAACCCCTATAGGTTAAGTCAAAGAAGACATAAAGTTGTTCCTGATTACCATGAAAGGTGATGAAAAATATGGGTAGTGGAGGGAAGCTGCTTTCAAGGAGAGAAGCATATAATATTTCAGAAATATGTGTGTATCTCACTACTTCGTGTTTACAAGTTAGAATTTAATAAGACTAAATTACGAATTGTAACGTTAATTGCGTTTGTTGTCAAATTATCATTCCATCATGAATCATATTCCACGGAGCTTTGTTTATATTTTATACGTTCAGATTGCATTTAAACAAACAATTTAAATACGCTTCGTATTTACATTATTTAAATAATAAATGCTTGCTTATTTATTATTATAAGTTATATATAATGTATAAACATAATAATGATATATATATATTTTAAACTTCTATATTCCTTTAATAAATTATAATTTGATTAAATTGATTTTATAAAGCTTCATATAACAACTACTCTGATACATTTTATTAAATTATTAAATCAAAAATAAATAAATTGTTAATAGAATTTATTATATATTGTGGTATCGTACATTCTTATTGAATGATAATTTCTAAACATCCAGTTGTATTATATTCCCACATACATACTTTTTTATTTATAATTTATTTTTAGAACAATATACATAATAGATATGATTTCGCGCAAGAATATAATAACTATAAGTAACACGTTAAGAATATAAGAATTATTTTCATTTTAAGATTGTTCCATTTTTTTGTAAATTAAATAAAAAAAAAAAGATCTAAAAAATATGTAGGTAAGTGTATATTATGTACATTATATTTATAATATAAATGTTTCTATGTATGTTACATTACATAACATAATAATATAAGTATATTATACAACGATGGTATTTTTAATGTAAATATTATACATTTTTTTTTCATTATTAAAATTTTAACATAATTTATTCTTTTGACCCTCTTATAAGTAGAAAGACTTTTAAATTCGATTTACATACAACTTCTATGTTTTTGTTATTCTAGACAGAAAAAATAATTTAAATATATACCATATATATATATATATATATATATATATATGGTATAATATTACAACATTTCAAAAACACCAAATCTTATACGAATTTTTATTCAACAATCTTTGACGGAAATTAATAAAATAATTAAAATTTATAAAATCTTTATTACTTTTAATAAAAATTATCAATTTGAATATGTTAATGCTTTTCGATATCAGTTTTTAGATTGTATAGTATACCCTACATGATTTTTGAAATGTTCATTCTAAGTAAAAATAAATATAAGTGATGAACGAAAATGGATTTTTAACATAATTAACTGGACTGAAATTATTTATTCTGTAATTTGTTCTTTACTTATTTACATGTATCTAAACATTAATCTAAAAATTTACTATTCTATTTACCCGTTGAATAGTAATTTTATAATACTATAAAATTAATACAATTTGTTTTTGTATCTTATGTGTAAGTTAATTTTTCTATTATTGATGTTGGTCTCGATAATTATGTAATTGATTTACAATCGTTACAAACATGATAACGTATCATATTTAATATAAATCGATGTTTATCGTACAACTATTACATTCATTATTTTCAGCCATTGTGGTGAGAAAATAATATAATTTTTATGTTATTTATTTCATTTCTTGTCAACGATAATAGTTCGTTACACAAATTGAACACAGAAATCTAAAGAGAGTAGTACATGTGATTTGTAAAATTTTTAAAACTCGAAGATGTATTAGTCGAAGAAGTAAATTATCATCACTTCTGCGTTTCTCCTCCAGAAAAACACAAACATTAAATATTTTAGTTTTTAATGTTGTAAAGCAGTTGTTGTGATAGCAGTCCCCAATGGACTCAAAATATTTCAGTCTTATTATTTTTGATGCGGATTTTTTTTCTTTATGAATATTGGACGCGCAAACTTTTCGTTTGAATAAATTATTTACATGGAAAAAAACAACAAAATATTCATTTGTCTGAGGGATATTTTGAGTGGGTTAGCAGTATATCTGGGCCATGATGCTGATGCGAAATATGCTCGGTAGGAATAATATTAGACATTTTTTAAGTACTAATGGTTTTTTTATTATTGTTATTATTATTATTATTATTATTATTATTATAAATAATATTATTTGCATCACTTTTATAATAAGCAACCCCCAAAACGTAGTGCTCAAACAATTGTTTGTAATCGGTGACAATATTGATTTTTTTATTTATTTATTATTATCTGTATTGTTTTTATAAATTTATAAATTATCATTCGGTTTTGGTGAATGTAGTAGCAGGTTGCAGATAAAACTCAATATATTAAAGGCATAGCTTGCGTACAACTAAATTTTAAGCTTTAACTAAAACACCACATATCCTATGAAAACAATGTTGCCACGTGATTTGTCGGGATTAAATAATAAACATTAAGTTTCAAGTAGAATAATTTATGTAGTAGTTGGACAGCAAACGAGTTGAAATATTTCCAAACAGAATGCGGTAAAAATTGTGAGATTCCATAGGTGACGGGTGCGTGAGAAAATATTGTATAAAAACTGAATTATGAATGTACCATGAATTATTTTCACGGACGCTGTCGATTTTTTTCTCTTTCTTTTTTTTAGCCTTTTATCTGTTTCCAACACACCGCTGACTGTAATCTATTAAAGTCATTACTGCTTGAGTGGTATAAAAAATAAAAAAATAAAAATACCAGGGAGACGTCGACATCGTATATATCGTATATATATATATATATATATATGCAAAATCTTTTAGAACCTTTTTTCTGTTTTACACATTCGTCTTCCTCCTTGCCGGCGGTAAGGTGCAGGCGGCTATATATTATATATATATATATATATGTATAATACGTTTTTATATATGTACACACGCCAGATCGCCCTATGATTTACGACTGTAACGGGGGAAGTGCAGGGTGTGCACGGTAAACTTGAATCGTGTATGTATGTATGTATATTGTATGTGAGTATGTACGGACCACTAGGAGAGGTCGTCTCTCGTGTCTCGTTCGGATGGTAAAAATACAAAGAAAAAATAAAACAAACAAAATAAAACCTCCGATTTTATGGGTAACGCGTGCGCAGACAATTTGTTCGTCACGTACATACGCGTTTGTTCCACGGGCCATGGGTAGGTGTACGTAATATGTAACTGTTACCCGAGTGGGGCTTGAGAGAGAGAGATGGCGAAGTGGGAGCACGGGAAATGATGCATGAAGAATTCACGGACTTAACTCAATGCTGGCGCGTAAACATGTACACTAACACACATTATCGTAAGGGTTCTTGAGTGCGAGCGCGAGAACGGTAGCGAAGGGATGGGAAGGAGCGAGCGGTGGAAGGATAGTATGCGTTGCTTTCGGTAATGCCCGATGAAACTTTAAACAGAACGTTCATCATTTTTTTTTTACGTAACCGTGAAAAACGGAACCAGCCGAACGATAGTTTCATAATATAATATGTTCCCCTACCGCCACCATCGCCACCTCCACCACGTTCTATAAACATTTATAAATATAATACAGTGAATATTATAAACTGCGTTCGTGCGGGTATGTTTTCTCGGAAGCAATGTTTTTAGACCGGAATCAACGAAACCGAAAAACCCCCGGGAGGGGACGCGCCGATCGGACTCCGGTAGACTTTTTTGCGTGGCGCCGTCGGTGTTACAGGGTTGCGCGATCGCTTGGGGGCGAGTTTCACTAGAGGTTTGCACGTCGACGAGTGGGCACGGAGAAACGCGCGTACCGACGTGTACGCCGTATAAAGCCACCGCCGTCTCTCACATCGCTGCGCTGCGCACCGCACGAATACACGGTGTATACATTATAATCGAAGCTTTAAGAATTTTCGCCTTCGGCAACATTTTCGGCAACCCTTCTCGCGCCCCTTTCGCCGACCACCCATCCACACCATCATCCCTACCGCCTGCACCGCCGCCGACGGACGTCTTTTCCCGTAGGAATAACTGAATCTTTGACCTTTCTTGCAGTCCCCTTCCACTGGTCGTCCCTCGTACACTGTTAATGGGCAGAAACTCCAACGTTTCGCACCAACACCATATCGTCGCCGGGCAATTTACATATTTTACCCGCGATATTTCGCCAACGCTGGTTTAACACGGTCGCGTGCAAGCCGTACGGGGCTGCTACGATATATTATACGCGACGTATACCGTTGCCGACGATTACGTATAACCGGCTATGTATATCCGACGAAGGTGACAGGAGCGAAAATCGTATCGGCATTTCGAAGACGGTCGAAAACAGTCGTGTAAGTTATCAGTAGTGGTTACAACGGGGGTGGTTATAGGTATCACGCGCGTTATCGATCGACCGGGATCCAAGCCATTGTGGCGACCGATGCAAAGAATAATGTCCGAACGTACATGACGAGCTGTCCACTGCTTCCGTGTCCACGCCACAAACGGAACGCTCATGGTTGCTCCACAATACGACCCCCTTGTACTTACCAACCGGGCGCGCGGTGTTCATTGTGCGTTTGGTTTTAAATTAAACGTCAGTGTCGCTGTCATCCAACGCGCGCGGGTGTATATTATATTATCATATTATTATTGCGTTTTCAAAACGGGAAACTTTAAAAATAATTAATTATACTTGGCGGCGGGTCGCGGGAAAAAACTTTTCAATCGAGTAACAAGCGTTTGTTGAATAGATTTGAGCCGCGGCGTCGACAACGAAATGGTCTGGTCGTGATATCTGGTGGTAAAATATTCTTGTTTTGGATATGTTCAATTATAATAGTGTTCAAAGACTTGGATTCGTACGGTTTATATATTCACGTATATTTATTTATATATAGTACAGCCAATTTTATTATTTATTTATTTTTTATATCAGCATGGAACAGCCTTTTCACCACTAGGCTATTTCTCAGAAATTAAATCGAACATAATGATGAAATGATGTTTTGTAAACGTCTTGTTCGTAATAATATATATATTTTTTTTCGATCAATATAAAATATACGCGCATATTTTCGCATTTAAACAAAATTAGATAACAAATAGGAACTTTAAAAATATTTTTGATTACAATTTCAATCTACCAACAATAAACATATTCTTGGTCAGAAAAAAATAAACACGCAATCGTACGAAATTGAATCGGGTTTATTGGAGTATATTAAATTGACAAAAGTTATTTATAATAAAGGCATTCTGTGAAAAAAATATTAATGTTTATTGTTATTGCAAAGTATCAAAGGACTTTCAAAGTGTGCATTGAGAAAAATGCACATATATACCAAAAATCGTTAAGTTAAGTTTCACAAACAACCCACGCGATGTTCGTTCCTATAATTAAGTGTTCTACTAAATATCATCGTCGTAAACAAACGACGAAATATGTGATCCCACTGTTGCTACTTCGTCTTACGTTTCATGCGAATCACAGACTTCGAACGCTTTCATGACGTGTTCAATAAAATCGCGCTCGTACACGTTTGTCGCACGTTATCCACACAGACAGTAACGTGATAAAATTTCAATCTTTCCGAGGAAAGCCTAAATTTTCCAGATTTAAAACCAAAATCGATGCACGTGAAATACGAATAGTGCACCGATAACCAACCCTATACCCTTGCAGAGTAAAAGGCGATTTAATCTGATAATTAAAGTGTGCCACGCCAATGGCGTACGCTATGACACAACGAATTTGTATGTTAACTGACCACGTGATGTGGATAACACTAGAGCAATCGAATTGGATATAGCAGCAGCCACGCGAAAGTTTCCGTCTCGTTATAATAAAAATCCATATGGCCAGTCATGATTTCGCGAGCAACACCGTACACTATCCTGTTGATTTGTCAAGTAACCAAGTGTAAAAAAAAAAAAACGTAAATAACAGAATGTGCGAGAAAAAAAAACCATAATATATCACTTATACTAAATATGGTGATGACTATTTTTATTAAAATTCAACTGTACAATTTGATAGCCGCAGCTTAAAATAAATATCTTTAGTAACAGGAATCCAATGAACGTTGTTTCGCGACGAAACTCGGAAATCTCTAAAAGACTGACATATTCGAATTATAATATAACACGGACAAATGTTTTCGCTATATAGTTAGCGCTCGTTGAAGGCTTATACTTTTGTAATCAAATTTATTTATGACACTAATCTGCCCAACGATTATGGTTAAAAGTATAATCTAACTTGGCTTCAATTCCTTTGAATCAACACCTATAATAAAAGAGTCTACAGGATTGAATATTAAAATGACACATATTTAAATAGAAATTCATTATTAACTTTTTCCGTACACCCTGTACTCTTTACAAACAGCACACCACAGTAGATTATCTCATTTATTTTCTCCCCTCTGTGTTGATACAAATTTGTAATGAACGGCTCATATAAAATAAATATTATTATAATTTATGAGTACACCACTTCCGTGCACTCATTTTTGTAACAATATTTTAAAATATCAAGATAAATTTATTTGCATACGTAAAATTTGCTTATCTTATTTGTATTAGTATATATTTTTAATTTTCTAAACATACTCATCCAGACATTTTTTATAGACGTGTCTTAATTGGTTAAAATAGCATAATATAGTAATAACAATTGTATATATTTTTAAACTGATTCGATTATTTTTCGTTACCATACATCAGTGACAATTTTAATAATTAAAACGGAATTAATTTTATCTATTCGAATACAAATGGTTTGATCTTATGACAGAAAAAAAATAGTATCACTAACATATAGATTATTAATTTATTGTTATAAATATATATATATCGTTATTGATTAAAAATACGTTATAAATGTGTGTTGAATACATTTTCGTCTAATACGATCTGTGGTTGTTTCTGTATTGCAGCAAGACGATGTCAAAGAGAACGTTACGACCAGTGAGATGACGTTCGTGCCTTCGACGGACGACAACGGGAAGTCGATCACCTGCCGAGCGGAAAATCCGCAAGTACCTTCCATGTTCCTCGAAGCCGATTGGATACTGAAAGTTGTCTGTAAGTCGTGCTTTACAAACAGTACACCGTACACCTGCACTGTAAATAATTAAATAGCGTTTGCAATCGCACGTACAGTATCCGAAACGACATGGTTGTGCTTTCACCCGTGTCTATTGTGGCACTCGCTCCGTTTTGACACCACCACGAGAAAATGACACATCGTGGGCATAACATTATTGTGTTACCATCACATCGGTTTTGTTAATAAACTGACGTTTGATAATTATTGTTCCCGTTTCCCCTTGACGGTATTATAATATTGGTATCGTGTCGCATGTTATTATCATTATGTAACGCAGTGTCTTGCGGTCGAGTACATTGTGTATCGCGACGGCATACGAACAAATTCGTACACGATTATGGCGTACATTCAGCAACGGTTGATTTTAACAACGGACGCAATACACGTTCGGAGACGGTTATTCTCCACCCCCACATCACCTGATCCGTACGTGCACACGAGTGCTCTCCGAAAGTGACGTTTTCCCGTAAAAATTACACCACGTCACCTTAGTTTGTTCCGAGAACTCGAAAATGCGCTCCAGGCGTACAGTAATGAGTTTAAATTGATAAAACGTGTTGTTAAACCGATCTCGAACGGTCGGATCAGCTGCGCTGGAGACAAAATGGAAATGTAAACGTAGTGCACGCATTATATGCGGTATACGTCCGTGTACGAATCGCCCGTTAATAAGTCTTTGCACAGCGAAATTAAAACGTGACCGAAATCCACGGACGGGTCTAAATATTTAAAAAACTGTCGATCGGAGGAAAACGGGCGTGTGGGGACGCGCGGCGAATAATGGTGGAAAAGAGAAAGTGGATAATCGTACTTTTTACCCTTTTTTTTTCCTCGGATGAAAAAATAAACGGATACGTGACGGTTCGGAATTGATAGGCCACGGTCGTCTACCGGCGTAACTTGACCTTTTTTATACATTATACACACAGCGCGCCGCCGGTACGCATCCAATCAACATAATTTCGGAAGATTACGGTTCGTCCGACCATGTGTCGGGTAGGAGAGGGGTAGGATGGTCGACGGAGTGTAGGAAAAAAAAATAATGCTCGATCCAACCGGATCCACGCGTCCGACTGGCATGTAATTATATTTCGAATCGTTTAACAAACGCTGGCAGAGTCACTTTTAAACGCAGTTCGTTTCGTCCACTCACGTGTACCGTGGCTGCACGTATCGGCACTATTATTCCAACCCCAACGATGACATCACGTACCTACTGGTCCGACGAATTCGTATTAAACGTCGACGACGACACACGATTATGGTTGTGGGTCAATCGAAGTATTGCGTTTATTTATATTCTGTGACATATTACATTATTATCTCGTGTTGTGCGCACGAATAAGATTTATATTTATATTTTTTTAACGAGAACAATTGTTCATGTTCGACCGACTTCCGCCGAGAAATCTATAAAAAATTTTGTCCGATTTACCTGTAGCGTTCGTATTTATTAGAATATTCGCACGCGATTTGTTCAACTTCGTTTCGCAAGTTAGCTGTGGTATTATTACGATACGGCCGTGATGACTATTTTCACTCGACCATGAATCCTTCGACCGGCGGTTGTTCGGAATCCGAATTTTTTTCGCTTAACTGCTGTCGGCGAAACGCAGCACGCTTAACTCGCATGTCGAAGTAAAATATATATATTATTAGTATTTCACTGTATCAACGTCGGGAAAATTCGATTTTCAATTACATTTTTCAGTTATCAAGAAACGTACGCCCTATTCAAGTATATAATATAGCTTTGAAAGTTTTTATTTCTTCGCAAAAATGTACACGATTTGCACGTGTTTGCTATCAACAGGGCATTGCTCGAGCACGCGTTTCACGAGAAAATGATCGTTTTAAGTCGATCTTCGAAAGACAAATGTACACAATGTACATGATAGATCGGGGATTGTGGACTAACATTTTTGATGGTCTGTTTCGAAACTTATCGAACTCCTCGTAATCCAAGACACTTTTAATGACTCTTAACAGACATCCATTTTGTTAATGTACCGTACCTTGGAAATTACTATAGATAATCATTCGTGTCGCCAAATACGGAAAATATGTGTTTAACGGGGTATCACAAAAGTATTAAAACAATATAGTGTGATCACACGACCCTCAGGGTTAGTAGAAAATGTGTTCACGGTCCGTTAGATGGGCTCACGGAGTTCAACCCGGCAATATATGTACATTATGGGGCAGAACGACTAATTCAGGAAAAAATTGTATAACGAGCAACAGAACGTTCACACGTACCACGACATAGTATACACCGCAAGGATCGTAAATGACATGCAGGTACAAGCAACTGTCTTACGCGCAGATGATTATTTTTTCTCTCATTATGTTCTTTGTACCTCACATCTTTTACGCAATGCCATTCTCAGGTTTTGCAAGGTCCTGGGCATCATTAGAATTCGAGGCTCTTGGACTCAATCGATATTCACAAGACGATCAATGAGCATCTGTGGTAGGTAGACACTGTACTAATAGTAGAATCTCAATACAAAAATAAAATCTAATTCACCTCATACCATAACAGTATATTTTAATTATATCAGTTCAAAATAATATTGTTTGTTATGTTACAATAGTCAGTCTGTTGTAAACAGTTTTTAACTTTGTAAGCATTGATATTATCTGCAACATATTTAAATTTCAAGTCGTTTCTCAAATGTTTAGAAATAATTGTATGTACACAATATAACATATTATATTATTTTATATACGCAAGGCCTTGGGTTATTGACCCGTTTACTCTGCGCTCGAGACGGCACTGTTTTAGGTATATCACCTCTATATTATGTTTTAATGTTGGCAAATCTATAAATGAGTAATTTTGTTTCCTCCCTTCATCATACGAACACCGTGTGTACGTGCACGATTTTGGGGTGAATAACTTTGAAAAGTTTTTTTAATTTGTTTTACTTTCAATAATAAAATACTCGATGTTGTTATATATTATATTTAAATTTAAACATTTGGTATTTTATGAACACTTTAACGTAAATATTTTATTTCTTTTATTTTTTTAATTACTTAGGCATTAATAATTCAAGTCAACCCGTAAACACAATTATAATACAATGTTGCTGTTTAATCGTTTGTAAAAATGTGGATCCCGAGCTCGTGATTATACAAATATAATGATGGCTCTCGTATTTGTATTTTAGATTGTAGGCAAAACTCGAGGAATTTGCAGAAAATAACTATAATGGTCTTACAGTTACGTTATTTTCTTTTTTATTTATTATTTTTATTTTTCGTGGTCCAACTGAGGAAAATGATTAAAGTGCTCGGTTTCAGTATCTTTATTGCATAAAAATTATGTTTTATTTTTTAACATTATATTATTCATATAATACTTAAATTAAATAATTCGAATTAATTTTATAGACGTACTGCAGTTTATATTTCAATGATTTAGTGAATATAATATGAACATTAAACTTTGGTTCTTAACATTTTATGAATAACTAATTATTTCTCGTCTGTAGAATAAGTCTTATCAAACTTTTCATTTAGTATTAACAATGTATTATCATTTTGTATTAGTCTGTAACGCATTCAATTTTTGAACGTAAGTATTAATTTTAAAAATATCTACCTGAATTCCCCAGCCAAATCACATCCCACCTAATGAAAATACCGAAGTCAGGAAGGTATAAATATTACATTTATGATTATAAACAAGGCTTAGAACTATATGTGCTAAAAATATTCAAATATGCGTATACATATGCGTTGAAAAACATCATAATAAGCAGTAAAAAATTGGAAAATATGGAAAATATGCATTTTATTGCATGAAATATAATTTACATAATATAGGTATACGGGAAGAAAAATTAAAAAAAAATCAAAAAAAATATGAAACATTGCACACTTGTGTATTTTTGTGTCTTCCTGTTAGCCGCGTCCACACGAATTTTCACGAAGGTACATGTGACGACACGTTTATTAAAGTGTAGATATCACCCGCGAATGTTCATTATCCTCATTGAATGATTTGCATTTGATAAAAGAGCGGTAAATCAAAGGAATTATATTTATTATGTGGACGAAATTTGGTCTGATTTAGTTGTTCACCAAAGTTCGATACGATTCGACGTACGATACATAATTTGGTTTTATCGGTTGTTTTAACTTTTTTAATATTTCAATAATGCAAAAATTAGGGAAATGCAACTGAGCTGATGAAAATTTAAGAAAACTATTGTTACAGAACTATTATTAATATGTTTTGCATACGATAGTTAATTAAACTTACGAGCTTTGCGTTCGAGTATTATGTATAATAAACGCGTCAAATTTTTACTGCTGCATTTTCTATGTGTTGCTAACCATCTGAAATAACTTAGGTTGTAGTTTATGTTCACGTTACGTTTTAACTTGGTAAATAATGTTGTTTCTTAACTGTACCTATATATGCAATGTGTTCGCGAACATTTATAACGGATATAGCACAAGTTAGGGATATTCTGTTTATAAACTTTAATTTACCGTCTAAATGTATGGTTCGATGTCCAACTCTAGGCCTTTGTAAATTCTTGATAAGTCTGTCATCGTCGTAACGTTTTCATTTCCCCCCTCTCCTCAGAACTACAATGATCACCGGAAAAATGCTGCAACCTCGCCCGGACTAACATTAATTGACGACGAATAAACGTTCTGACATTTCGTTTGAAATAAAATCAATTTGCGCAACCGTGTGCGATTTTGAGTTTCACGGAAGTTAAATGAAATTATTTCTCCAAGTCTTACGGTTGAATGCCTTCTGTTTTCCCGTATACGCACCCGAAAATAAGCTGTACATACATGTATAGACTAACAAGTGGTGGTTTTTTGAAAATTGCTTCACGTTTAATCTACCCGCGAAAACCAATTCGTACACCGGATTCTGCTGACTATGCATATGGTACACATACTATTTTGCCACGAGTCCATTCCCACCCATTTTGCGGGTACTATTTCGTTAATTTTCGGTCCATCGAAATGCCGTCTGCTTCCTCCAACGCGTATATACTATTACCTACGATATAGTTACGACACGTGGAGTTGTGCACCCGAAAGTACCGCAAGTATCATCGCATTACACCACCGCATTGCGGAATAATAATAGTAATATACGAATGTATGTATGTATAAAATAAAAAAGCTACGAAAACGTGTTCAAGACTCGAATATTGCGAACAACTCTACATTCATCGTCAACTCACACGCGATCAACGGTCGCCACCGCTGTCGTAGTTGCTATAGCGGACTGTGGAGTACATTTATACGTGCATTCGGGAAATTAGTAATCGAGATATTCACTCGATTAAAATAAATATAAATAGGTACTGTTGATTAAAAAAATTAATCGTAAGTCTATTTATTAGTAAAAAATTTAAAACATAGTAATTAAAAAATCGTTGTACCTAACATTTATTTTTTATTATTTTTATAATGATTATCAAATTTTCACCTTTTATTATGTAAAAAAAAATACATTAAAAAAAAAAAACAATTATTTACGTTAGAAATAAACATATTTATTTTTACTTAATCGATGTATTTGAGTTTATTTACATGAGTAATATATGTTTATCATGGATTATACCAAATGGAAAAACTGAGATATAACTTACAACATGATATTTAAACAAGATTGTGGCTTATATGTCCATATTCGTATACAAAATAATGAATTATACTTAGAAAATATAAATAAATATATAATAAATTATGACTTAGTTCGGGTAACTTGTATTTTATTATTAATTACTCTTATAATTTGATTATTTTTTCTATCGAGATATTTGATTATTTTTTGTTGATTGTTCCTATCAATAGACAACGAGAACAGTACCATTACTATGCGCAATATGCTGTTTAATATTACAATCTTATATCGGTAGTTGCGTGTTGCAGGTAAAGGAAAAAATGCCCGGACGATGTAGTAATTATCATAAACGGATATATGATCGACCGAAATCTAGTGTCCAGCAGCAATAGGAAATATGAAATAATTTACTGAAATTGGTTTTAGTTTCAAAATGTATAATCTATCACGAAATACAAAATTTCAAATTAAAAAAATTAAATACAAATTTTTATTTCTCGATTAATTAATTTATTTTATTATCAATATCATAAAACGCACACAATTTAATTATAATGGAAATAATTTTCTTCTTTGAAATTTTTATCATAAATATAATAAAACAATTAATGTCAGTCACGATAATGGTTTGTTATGGTACAGAACAACGCACCACAAAATACAGTTTCTTCTTAGGGCTACCACATAAACACAAAATTACAATATTAAATAGCACCTTTAACATTCCAAAATATATGCAGAAAGTACTATTTTACACTGTCAGAAAGATAAATAAGGATAGTATAAAATTATACCTTCCAATTACAAAACACAGTTAAACGATACTATTTTATATTGCCAAATGATAAACAAATGCATCAATAATAATGAATCGAAATGCAAGAACAAGGCTACATAAATAAGAGTGTCGCTCACAAAAATCATTTTCTTTCCACATTCATCAACCTTTCTCTATTGTGAACATTTCCAAAACGACCATAGAAGTTTAGAAGTAGTAATGGACGATTCTTGCAAGTGATTCGATATTTTAAAAGATTCAAAAAAATCAATTCAAATCACCCATCACTAATTTAGAAGGCCAACCTAATACCAGCAAACGACATCCAGTATTTAACCACAGCAGTACACCACCTTTAAACGGTAATCGGAGCAATAAATTCGAAGGTCGCTATGGGAACAAAAACGACAATGATGACCTGCAGTACCCGTTTTAGTAACAATTGATTATTCGACAGCGATCGGCGATGATCACCCACTTGTTTGCTGACTTTTACGACATACCAGCTCCTAAAACGCGGTTTTTGATATTGTATCCAACGCCAATCCACCATCAGAGTATTAATTTATTAAACAGCATTTTTTAGAGTTATCAACTTATGACCCCTCACCTGCAGTTATTTGATCGCCGGAGACCCGAGTGATTTGGTGAGTGATCGGCATTTATTCAAGTATCTCGACCACTAGCCACCACTCCATGCATATAAATTTACCCATCTATTTATTAATATTCTAGACCACCTATTGTAAGGAAATAGCTGTGGAACTCCGTCTATCTCATCCACTAATTTGAGCATCACTGAAGCGAAACCGTGTCATATTCCTATTTATGTAGGTAAATACACAATAAAGATTGTGAATAAAATATAAATGATAATATATATTTAAAGGGTGTATATGATTTCACAAGACAGTAGTCCATTCAGCTACACCGTATCAGGTTCAGTGACAATGATTATTAGATTAAAAATATCGACTAAAAGTTAAAGCATTAATTCCTACTATAAACTTACGATACATAAAAAGAGAGAAAGAAAAACTTTATAATTTTATTTTCAAATTTATATACTTTTATTTTTTGCTCTGAAGATAGAGTTTATCTTCAATTAAAAATCGTAACTCTAGTGCACTTAAATTGTAATTGGTAACAAATAAGAAAGAAATGGAAAATAAAACTTAGTTTGTGAATATTTTTATACTTTTTTGGAAATTCATTATGACTAAAATTATTTTGTATTTCCATGTGACTCAACAAAATTAGAGCAATTAAAGGCACCGGTGCAATAACTAGTTACGTCCAAATTTATAAATTTTCAGAAAATAATATATAACTTCTTATTTTCTCATAATTACACTTTTAGAAAATATGCAAATATTTTTTTGGAATTAAATGGATTGAGAATGATGTATAAAATAAGGATTGTTTAAATATTTATTGTTATATTTCAATTATTTTAACATTCACCAAAATGATAACTTTTAGTCTCTGCATAAACAAGTTACGTCTTAATTGTAACTGGTTATTGCACTGAATTTCGGAAAATAAATTGTTATTGTAACTTAATTATTCTTCAAATATTAACCAGTGATTTAACTTTAAGTCTTTATGTTCATATTTATATTAAAATGTTCGGTTACCAAAATGACTCGTTCCCTCGATCAAAAATAGTTTTTGTAATGTGCACAAATACTTGGGAACACTTTTGTCATCAATTTTTCTATCGAAATGTAAACGAAATGAAAGCGATGGAAACATAAACCAGAACTTTTTCAACGTTTAATAATTACTTGAAAAATAGTTCCGTCGATTTGTCATTTAGTCATGGGACTCGCATATATTTGTAAATTTGAGAATTTAACGTATACCTACATATTCTATGACTTCAAAGAAGCGTTAGTTACATGAAGATTTGTGGATTTAAGAATAACTGCCAATATTTAGCGAAAATCACCGGCCAACATCATACCATAACACCAAAGAAGTCCTGATTATTCCCCAAATGCTTCAACGTTCGATTGAATGTCTCCAATACTCGTTTGTATGACATCGTACACTCATCACAAAAGATTTTTATTTATTTTTATTTGAGATGTTTCAGTAAAGAACTATTGAAGATCACTAATTACTGAATTATATATTATAGCTTAATCGGTTATTAATTTAATTAATTCTGACAATCGTACAAAATTAGACATAGTTATTATACATACATAATATAATAAACTGAAAATAACAACAATAATAAATAAAATTAATGATAAATGTAATTACTAGTAATATAATAATTGTATAATAATAATATTGTATCACGATGAGTGTGAGAAAATAATATTAATAGAAAATATAATTAGTCGAGAGAAATCAGTTTAAATTTAACGTAAGAGATTAATGATATTTTTTTTGAGAGGACAAAAATAGGAGAGAAATTAATAATTTGAGAAAAAACAAGGTTTCAAAATAGAACGTAGCAGCATATTTTTTAAAACTGTTATTATTAGAAGTAGAAATTGGTTATTTATAGCTTTAAAATCGTTGAAAAATGTTGAAATCGAGTTTTTTGAAAGTAGTTGAAGATGCTCTGTTGGCAATGGAGTTAGCAATAATATTAGTATAATATAGTCATATGATTGTTGTTGTTTATGATTTCAGATAGAATATACCAAATTATTATTCTCAATTTTATAGTAATTTCACCGTTACTATTTTTTTTTTATTTTTTTTTTTTGATAATGTTGCACGTCGGTTCATATATCATTTGCAAATTCTGTGGTTATTTGAACGTAAAATGATTAGTTTGTCCTTCTCAGTGCTCTACTTGAAGGAGGGCACATGGGAACAGAGTACCCCAACTTATTTTCAGAAATGGAAGCGATTTCCTATTATTGTTACGTTACAATTAGAAAGCTTAGCAAGTTTTGAGAAGCTTTTTTTTTTTAAGTAAATAGAGTCTCCCTTCTATATATAGAAACTATAGTTTTGCCAAATCAAACACTGTTCCTTCTTCTAAAAATGTGACAACGATCCGAGATGATGGTACTCGTACAGTCAGTCTTCATCACTCTCATTAATTCGACAATCATTCATTACATGTACGCTGATTTAAAAGTATAAACCAAAATAGATCAATAAATCATGAACTGAAATCAATGGAATGTTGAAACCCATCAAATTGATGAACTTTGCGGTTTTAGATATAATAAGACCTAAATACCACCAATAACACACTGAAATATCGCTTTTAATTAAATTATTTTTTCAGGAAATATCAATATTCTATATTTGAAATTTGGAATTTATTAGAACAAACAAACTGAACGTCATATTTATTTATTTTTTATTGATATTTTCACATAAAAATACCATTCAAATTTCTGATTTTTCAATGAATTTTACAAAAATATTTTTTCAACGATTTTTATCGGTGAATACAAAAAAAAAAGTGCCAAATCGGTCGAGTTTTTAAATGATGATTTTTCATACACTGGGGGTTAGTTTTTATTTTTATAAGAAGATAAATAGATAAGTTTAAACTGTTCGTAATACGTTGTAGTCATTCAATATTTCTTTCGTAAAACTTAGATTTCGACATTAACGATTTTATCATCCAAATAATTTTAAATTTAATCATATTTACGAAATGAACTAGTTAAATATTTGCAGGAGTACTTGACATTTTTCTTTGATAAAATATTTAAACGGGTAGGAATGTTTTTATAAATAAGACAAAACGATTAACTTTTATTCAAACACAATCCTACCAACGCTGGTCGTGCACATGTTATGTATGAGTCATATGCATCATTATCGTGTCGTAACTAAGAACTTAGTTGTACCATTTTAATATAACTTTGCGTGTTTAGCATCGAACGCAATAGCAGTGATATGGTATTTTTCCTCCCTTAACTGCCGTTTTTCGTCTCGCGTTTTCTTCCCCATTTCGCGAAGAGTGCTTCGATGTACCTGTCCATGTTTTATTTACTCGTACGACGCGCTCGCGGTTCTCACTCGAAACTGTCATTTCCACCACGCCACCGGCAGTAATATATTATTATCGTGTGATCGTCACCACCGTTGAGGTACCCGCACAAAAGTTATACGTGTGTATTATTACTATACTATATATGTGTGCTCGCATTGCGTACGTCGTGCGAATTTATACCCAATTTCTTGTCGCCGCACTGAGATTTATGGAATAACGCGTGTAGGCGGTGCGTTCTATATTATTATTGAATTTATTATATGTAATCGCATGGCACAGGACCAGTCATGGGGTGTACTGCTGCAGTACACCCTGCAGCAGGTAGATGATGATAATAATAATAATAATGGTGATCATTTATCGTACGGCGAAGCGTATCGACGGCAAAGACGACATTATCGCATTATCGCTCTCCGCGGTCGTTTCGCCTGTCAAACTTCGCCTCCTAATGCGCGCGTATTTACGACCGAACCGTATGCGTTCCCGAGCGCCACCGTGTAGATTCAATGTAATCATATTCACGTCTACCGAACGTTCGATGTGCGTAACGTTTTACCGTGCCGTTGTTATGTTCATTACGTGCTGTATATCAGTTCTATTCATTTTGCTTTTCCCTTCTTTTAAGATTCCGATCGAAGCATTACGCAGTCTATCGGTTTGGTTTTTTCCCTCTTTTCCCGAGATCAAACTTTTGGCTGTTAATTCACGTCAAAAGTTTTTCCCTTTGCGGTATGTACACTAATCATCTCATTGAATTACAGAAATTAGACCCCGAAGATACTTCCTAAGTAGTTTTTTCCATACGAAACTGAAAAACACTCATTGTTTATAATATACTTACTATCATGAGGAAAAAAAAGGAATTTCTATCGTTCAACAGTGTCTGATCATGCCTCTTATGCACATAGTGTACATCCGATGTAGTCATTTTTCAGTGTATTCGTTTCTAGATAAACGTATAAAAAAATTACAACTGTTTAGAAAGAAGTTATCCTTTTTTATTATGGCTGGCACGTGACAACAAAGGACACATGTATACGTTCGTGGAAACATCTCCCTCGTTCCCGGGTTCATTAGACGAAACAATGTGCATTAATACGAGTGGAAAGAATAGTAGGAACGAAACGGAACCTCAGAGAATGTTCGCCGTAACTAATCGCGAGATAACAAAATCGTCTTGCGCGTATCACTTATCGCCGTCGTATCAGACGATAGCCAGTGCTTGACTTGGGGGAGGACGCAAGGGGACGGAGTACCCCAACTAATATTCAGAAATGTTAGCGATCTCTTACTATTATTACGTTATAATCATAACGTTTAACAAGTTTTTTAGTTTTAACTCTTTTTTTTAAAAGCCAACAGAGTTCCCCTTCTTTAATTTTACCAACTTAAGCGCTAACGATAACGCGAGTGTACGTGCGTGAGTGTTTGCTTTCGTATTTGCATAGTCCTGTACAACCCGTGGTACGTTTACAAAAGGTAACCGCTCTCCTTACTGAATACGTTTTTTAACGATGAGATTATTCGTTCTTGTTGAACGGTGTTCGCCGCTTCCACCGCGCATCCGTCGACAGCAGCGACGACACCTTAAATCTGTAGACGGTCGTGAATTATACAGGGAGCACATCACGTGACGCGCGCAAGGAAACTGACGAGAAGTCGCGTGTCGCGAACGAATGCGTGCCCGCGTGGATTTCTCGACGTGCGGTACGTGTATGGTACTCGCGATGGCTGGTCGATATTATTTAGAATTCGGTGTCCCTCGGATCAATAACCCCCGTACAACATTCTTCGATACGCTGTGGTGCAATATAAATTACGTAACTTCCGAACGTTTCACCTCGTCGCGCGCCATTCAAAATCCAAAATATTTGACGAGAAATCCGCTTTCGACATTTTTCGAATAGCCGTTCCCAAAGTCTTCGATACTTGCACATCAGTGGTTCTCAACTTTTTCAGTGTCCACCGATTTAGTCTACAAATCTCCGAGGCCCACTAATAGCTATGTATATATTTAAACCTATTAATATAACTATACAATGTATACATACATATATAATATGAACATAAGTTAGTTACTAGTCAGTTATTACAAAAATAATTAAAAAACCAACAGTTTATCAAAAAAAAAAAACTTTATTTGACCTAATTAATTACAAGTTAAACAGTTGAATGCGATTTTTGACATTGCTTGTCCGTTACAATAAAGTCAATATTTGAATTACTTTGAAAATTCAGTGAACTCCTGTATTTTTTTTTTTTAATGAAAATATTTTACAATATTTTATAAAAGTTGAAAAAGATTGCTAACACATATAGATGGTCGAAAAACCCATCAATTTTCTTATTGTAATTTTGAGTGAGTATTATTATTAATTTTTCCATAATCTATAAGGTTCAGGAGTATGTTTATTGGTATACTTTTCCAAAAATAAACCTAACTTAGAATTATCGAGCTTACTCAACGGAATATTACATGAAATAAAGACATGAGTTAAATTTAAAAAGTATTTTGACCTGCTTGTGTGATCTGATGTATGGGCAATAAAACTTTGTGACATCTTTTATTCTTTAATTTGTTCTCTTCGTTTTACTCAAGGCCGGATTAAGCACTTATTGGGCTCCAGGGCTGAATTTTTATATGAGCCCTTTTGATAAAACATACATATATGTGTATTTTACGAAGCTACTCGCTACGATCACAGAAAGACATATTTTTAAACTATTTCGCAAATTATCAATTGCATTATAAAATCATAAAATTAATAGGTATATACAATTTATGTTTATGAAACTACCAATTTTAGTATGATAAAAAATGTGTATTGGCTTAAAATCATTTTGGCCCTTTTAACTTGGGTACTCGAGAGGGCCCCGGCTAGACCTCCCTTAATTCGGCCTTGGTTGTAATACATTTATATGTTTCTCTCTATATGTTATTGTATGGTAAAATTTTTTTCATAAGCAACTTTTACATTGCATACCTTACACAACAACGCTATCCGTTAGTAGACAAAATCTATAATCTATAATCTTTAAATTTAAATTCAAAAACACCAAAATGAATTAAAAACTCCTAAAATACCTTAAAAAATGAGAAAAAATTACCTTAAATAAAAAAACTGCCAAAAATGTAAAGTAAAATTTGTTATTCTAATTTAAAAATACCTAAAACATATTTTTAACAAAATGAGCATCGTACAGAAAGCTTCGGAATAAAAATGCTAAGTGCATTAAAATCCCAGCCCTACTTATTAATATTTTTTGTTCGAGGTGGTATGAAAATAGGGTTTGATATTAGCATAAAAAATATGTTTACTATTTAATCTTTCTCCCTATAAGAAAATTGAATGTAATAAATACATATATAATAAAAAATAATGGAAAACCTGACAACAATCGATGACGTAGTTTCATAACCTAGTTTTTGGATTTTATTTATAATATACAAGCACAACATAGTATAGTTTGTTTGAAATAAATATTTATCTGTTCGTATTCGCACCGTTCACATCCAATTAATTAGCAATTACAATGTACCTATATATAATGAATTAAATCCAATTTTCGTTTTGTAATCTGTAATGGTGAAATTTTGTAAATAAGTAACTTTATTGTAATTTAACTTTTTATCGCTATGTACATACAGGGCTATGTATGATGTATATAATAATCATTATATCGAAAAAACTTTTAATTCAATATCATGAAATTATCGAGAAATATATACTACATAACAAGGCTTGTAGGACACGCTGGATGTATAGACGAAGAATCGACGGTTTCACCCTTGAACGACGATCTATTATATTATCATCATATGGAGATCATGGAATTTGTAGTGGATCTTCTTAGCTTATTCATTATAAGAGTGAACAATATATTTATACATTCAGTGGTACGTAGAGGGTTCTCGGGAGCACATTTGTGGCCGAATAAAGTATACCCACATACCTCCTGTAACCATAAAATGCCGTAGGTGGCTAGGGCACGCACATTTTTTTTATTTTAGATTAATATTATAATTACTATAAGTATCTCTTTTTCTTTCGTGAATAAATCAGCATATAGATGCGCAAACGAGATTGTGTTACTTTCCGTGGCGGAACAGTGCACTACCACTTCACCAATTCCACTAGTCCAATAAAGATTTAAAAATAAGATACGTAAATGTACGTATTTTATATGTGTTATATAACTGGTGTCCGAGTTTTCGTAGATTATATTTTTCATCGACGCTTTTTCTCCACCAACTATAGGCAATTTTCGTTCTCCCTAGTGACCCTGTCCCGGGAATTGTTTTTCCACTAACACGCCCTTAGTACAAACGCTGAATTGTGTTTGTTTTTTTTTTTTTTTTTTTTCATATTCAAACCATATTCGTGTGCACAGGCGTATAACAATAGTTTAATACCTGGGTTTGGTTATCTGAAATCGTTCCACTTTTACCGTAGCAATCATTCGGTTATCGTTTTTTCTCCACTTTCGTATTCTTTCTACAACTCCATAGTGTTCTATAAGTGTCTCCTCCTGACCTGCTCGACGTACCGTATATTATAGTAATATAATGAATCCATTTTTATATCGAATAACTGTTTCGAAATTAGAATATGACTGTGACAAGTTGTTGTCCGTCGTAGCCCCGGTTTTTACATCTCGCTGTATTTCGAATATTCGTTGTTCAATCGCTTCTGAAACTATATGTTTACTCTCATAATATACCTATATTTTATATTTTAGTACCCAAACTTCAGTGTTAAAAGTATAATATTATAGCATGCGCGGAACAAGTTTGTATAAGGGCTTGAAGTTGTATGAAAACTATACCTATAATGAGCGAGAGAATGCAATTTGCGCGTATAATATACGTTTTTAAATTATTTATTTAACCTTATTTATCTCTGCTTTTTCCTTAAAAGTATGATCATATAATCTATTATATTTGTAATAAATTATTGTTTAATACAATTATATTAAAGTTTACGCATTATCAAGAATGTAAGATATTTTTCTTCAGTAGATCGATTAAAAATATAGAATATCATTCACAATCTACGATCATGTATTATTATTTTAGGATTCGGTTATTAAATAAATTGTATTTTTCTACTTGTCGAATCGTCAAAAACGAAAATAACTATCACGAACGTATGCAAAGTTTAAAATTGAATATTTTGTCAATATTTGTTATGTTATTTTATTATCGTCCTATGAAAACATTTTACAACATAATATTATACATGTAAATGATATAAAATCTGTAATGAACTACATTTGCTACAAATATATTCTACGAAAAAGAGAATAAATTAGATTTTAAAATGTTCTTGTTGTTTACATAACTTTAAGAAAACTAAAATTAACACCGGTGAGAAAGAAACGCATTTGGATTTCAATCAGCAGACGACTAAAACGCCAAATAGAATATGTTATTACAAACAATAAAAAAAAAAAAAATACACAGAAATAATTTTAACTTATGATGAAACTCACTATAGCGTTATTCGTTTTGAAATGAGCAATATTAAAATTAAATTAAAATAATTCACAAAACTTAACTATCCCATTTAGTATACTACTTTTGGATTATCCATAAAATATTTATATATTTTTTTTTTCGTTAAGTTTAGGCCCTCAATAATAGAATAATTAGCTTTTATTACATTTCTAAAATTAATTAAACTAATGTCTATAAATCAATTATATTTCATTAACAATAAAAAAATGTTGATAACGTTTTCATTGGGTTGTTGTTATCGTTTAAGTTGAAAAATATTGACACAATGTATAACATTATTTTATACGTGTACCTTTCAAAATTTCAATATTGTAATTTTGATATATTTACAAACCTATTAGTAGTACCACTTTACATTACCAGAACGCTAATTTGAATTTACTACGAAAAAACATTTTGTATGAGATATTTATGAAATGTATAGCAACTTCGGATTTTTTGTCGCGCGTATAACAGTTTATTAAATATTATACAATTTAATATACAAGTATTTAATTTATTAATATATTAATTTAAAACATATGTTAACTACGATGTAAGTGTTATAATTTTTTTTACCGAATGGATAATGATAATAATATTATTCTTCGTGTTCGTATGACCACTCTTATATATATATATATATATTTATATACAGTGTGTTCGACGATAAAGGTAACACAAAATATATCCAACACATCACCTTTTATTTAATTCGGGTTTTTTATATCTGTAAAATTATTTGAATTTACACTTCTTTTTGAAAAATTAACATTTTTAACATTTTTTCTCCTCGCATGCGCAGTAAAACAAGCTTTTTTTAAATAGCGATCTCTATTTTTTGAGTTCATATTTGGATTACATTATTTGTTTTAAACAACTTTGACTTATAAAGTTTTGGTCTATTTTTAAAATTGACCAATTATGTTGGTAATATTTCGTGTTATCATTATCGTTGAACACGCTATATATATATATCATAAAGATGTTATAGTATATTATATACCATATTATGGTCAATGGATAATTAAACGTTATTGGCTTCTTCGAATACAGACGGTATTAAACCTAATACCTATACATTGGAAACATACAATAATGTAATTGGTAATTACTATAATAATAATATATGCAGTGCGTGTTTTTATTCCCGGCTTATTGAAATAAATCTATATCGAGTGGGGCATACGGCGATGAGGCGTACAATAATTCCATTTCCCGGACGGCATTACAATATGCGTAATATGTTGTAGGCATTTAGTCAAGTCAAGCGTTCTGCTAAATGACTAGGTAATTAGCCGAGGAATTATATAAATTTTTGCAATTTTACAATTTTTAATGACAAATGTTTACAATACCGTAAACAGTATTTCCTTATTAAATTATATCTTCAGTTATTTATTGTTATTATCTCATACATGAATTAGATTGTCACTTGTTCGGTGTTCAATACATTTGAGCGCCTCCCACAACAAAAAGCGTATTTCTCATTTTAAAACATGAAAATCTATGAGTTTTTTTTAATTTTTTTTATTTAATTTATCAGTCGGAGTATTTCATTGTACGAGTATTAATTAGAACAACAATAAACCATTAATTATATTTAATCATTATTATTATGATTATACGTATTATTATATTCTATAGTTGTATACTATGCGTGGACCAGGTGACTTTTTGTACAGTCGTTCATATCGTATGCGCTGCTGCAGTACTTATGTAGTTTTCGTAATTCGTTATAATTATTATTTCTTCGATTTTTATTGTCACTGTTCATTATTTTTCCGGTGAGAAACGCACCGTCCCATGGTGTACAACACTTACATACGTGCAGTGTTATCAGCTGGAGTCCAATAAAACCATGGCGGCAGGAGAAAAAAAAACCAGATGTTCACTTATTCTTTTTCTGCGGAGAGACCTAATCTGCGATCAATGCGTGATAAAATTATCAAATATGCACATTAGGAATATAACTAACATCCCTTAAGACTTGGTGACTATTATCAAGTTATGTTTCTAGCGACTGTGGAATGGTCCACTATACGATTGCCAACCGGCCGGTTCCGGAAAAGGGGATTGATTGACGGTGATCAATTATTCTAGCCAAAACACACTAGTCTTCTGATAAATGTCTACTTAAGGTAGGTCAGTTCACTTTCCTCAATTTTACTTTCTAATTCATAAATATTTGTTTTGAATACTTTAAAGTTTAGACATTTTCAAACTTAATTATTCAGGCTTAAAATCAGAAATCTTAAAACATGGACTGACCGATCTCAAGTGGAATTTACGAATTTAGATTAGTTTTCTGAAATAGAATCGCATTATTAAGTAGATCTGTAAGATAAACGTAATGTACATATTTTTTATCCTATAACACACACGTTCTGAATCATTTCCTCCGGTCAAATGGTATTTGGATAGTTGGACCCATCGAATGTACATAGCGATTCGCTGTTTCATACTTTCACATAGATTTACCATACAATGTTTTTGTTCGTGACAATTAGAAAAGCTCAGAAGTCGATCACGAATCTATTGAAATTGGCCACCCACTGCTATATCTTTATGATATGTATTTTATACGTTATTGGTGCTATCTACATCATGGTATTACCAAGTATTATATTTGACATCAGCTCGGAATATTATCACTCCATCTGTTTATTAAAAATCTTTACACTCATGTCCAGTTTAACCATGTGGGAGTTAAAGTCTATAATATTTAACTCCAAGTTATTCAATAACTCGGTAACTTTTTTCGTTTTTACCATGGGTTTATTGATGAAAGTTAGTTAATCTGAGTTTAGCTTAAAATAGGGCAGTACTGAAAGTCTCTGTTAATGATAACATTTATATTTTTTCTGATAATATTGATAGGTAAGCCTGATAAAATTGGTCATTTGTTTTTCAAGTTTTAAAATTTTTTCGGATATTTTAAGTTTCCACGTATTGTATATTTTAATAAACTGATAACGACAGTGGACAGTAATAACAATAAAAACGAATAGACAATTTTCAATCTTGATCAAATCACTGATAAAATGCAGTAGAAAAAAAATGGTGGTATTTCCGTTCGACAGTAGATGTAATATGGGTATAATCGATGAGATATCGATAAATCCGTCTAGTCGGTGGGACGTTGAACAGTTGTGAATCGTGACATGTGTGAACAGGGGTGAACTACGACACGTCACGTAATTTTCTAATAAGAGCGAGTGAATCAATTTGGTGCTCTATTATTCTTATTTGTTATTCTAATATTCTAATTTTTAATATTTGCATAGCAACTACTTGGATACTTAATAAATCATCCTGCTCGTTCAACCGAGACAAAAAAAAAAAAAAAAAATAAAAACAATTTTTCAATATACAGCGTAGTCAAGAAAAGATGGACACATTTCAAAACTCTGTTAAATTGTTTAATTTAGTCATATAGGGTTGAAAGTAAAAATAATATGTAGAGGAACATGGTAATTTTTATTTACATAATGAAAAAAAATGAAAAATTATTAAGTGTTAAAAATTATTTCATTTAAATGGCAACCCTTTTCAGTGATGCACTGCTCAAGATGGTCCCTAAAGTTGCCAATAACTTTCTGCTCCATATGGTCCGGAATTTCGGCAATTTCACGTTTAATTGCCTCCTTGACGCTCTTACGTGTTCAACATTTTCAGGCGTAACTACTGGTGGTGTAGGACAGACACTCTACTATAAGTACAAAAATTGTTCACCAACCACAAAATTGTGTTAGGCGCTGGAAGAATGTTATGCAAACCGAGTTCAAACCGACGACGGAAAGCACGTCACGTGGACACAATTGACTCGCCATTTCAAATAAATTCGAAAACAGCAAAAATACGATGTTCAACGCTCAAGTTATCCATGGCTACTAAAATTACATTTCCGCGTTACAAAATAAGAGTGGCAGCAAATTTGGGAGACTACCACCTTCCCAGTAATACTAATTTCAAAAAAATCCGTTTACCACTGACCACCCTGTATAATCAACAACCACTATCATAGTTGTAACACCATGGTATCTACTAAACCGTGATTGTAAATAAAGTTGACTCTTATCACTCAAAAATATTGTCGGTTAAAATCTGGGAGTAGGGATTTTCATTATCATGAAGTTACCACCTAACTCGAGGTTGTGAAATACGTATTTCTCACCAACTCTGAATCACACTCGAACTCTACGCGTTGAAATCGACCATTAGGCAAGCGTTATAACCAACGAAATTTTTCTACTGTTTAATTTTTTTTTTTTTTTGATTTCTTAGCTCTTTCCCGCCGACGAAACATTGTACACGGATAGAATATTGATACAATATGTGTATACGGTGCACCAACACCACAGGCAAATTATATCTTTCGTCCGCGTAATGTATTTCACGTTCACGCGGGTGTCTACGTGTCTTACGTATACATTTATATCGTGTACTTATATAAGACAACAATACATATGTATATTTTTAATATATTTTATCATGTTAAATTTTTGTATAGGGTTCAGCCCGTCGATAATAATAAATAGGGTTTTAAAGATTCATGAAATTTATTTTCTTGAATATAAGCTGGTTTAGTATATGAAGCATAGAAAATACTCGTAGGTTACATATTTATAGAAGATATTTTATAAATCTATAATATAATAAATATAATACTTTTTAGATTTCTAGTTCTGTGAAGAACATTTTTTTTTTATTATTTCTAGTCCTATTTATAAGCAATGCAGCAATATAAAATATTAAACGACTCTTTATTTTGTTTATTGAAATTAATGAAAATAGCCGTATTTTATTATTGATTTTGATATTTATTTTCAAACCCATTTTGAAATATACACCGGATAATTGTACATAACAAGAAATAAGTAATAGCCTGTCCATATAAAAAATAAATGGTGTGAAATGAATATAGAAAATATTTTCTGAGTATAACCAATATATTATTTCTAATCATCTATGACTGAACCCGTTTAAAAGAAGAAAAAATAATTTTAAATATTTCAAATTCAGAATCCTAATGATAAATATAAATACAAAATATCATATGCGTGAACTAATACGTATGATATGGCACGTGTGTTACAGTTGCTCCGATCGTTTCGCTGCGCTTGGGCAACTCGATCGACCCGAACGGCATCAAAGAGGGTGACGACGTGTACTTCGACTGTCACGTGAAAGCCAACCCGCCGTCCACGAAGCTCACGTGGTACCACAACGTAAGTATTGGCGTTATTTTTGGCGTATCCCTAATGTAAAATAATATTTTACGGGTATACGCTCCTAAAATAACTCGTAAATCAAATAAAACTTATTTAATAGTTCATTTTAAAAATCATTATGAACTATGAAGTTTGAACGAAATATTTATATGTTGAAGATCACAGTGTGCAGTTTACAGTTCAAATTACAGTGAAATGTATTTTAAGTTCAGTTAGTAAATAATACTTTGAAAAATAAATGTTATTAAATATAATACAGAGTATGGCCTTTCAGCTCGTGGATCATAAATCTGCACCAAGAAATTTATAACGCGCGGCCAATGTATATCTTATGGTGTTGTATTTTATAGTCTTATCAGAACTTATAAACATGTAAGTGGTTAATTTAATTGATTAGAGTTTACCCAGAAAAAAAATTGTCGAACGAAACGAGAACATTTTTTTAGGATTAATATACATATTTTATTATTGCGTATACCCTTCAGTGGCGGATCTACGAGAAGGTATAGGGGATAAATCCTCCCCCCGTGGGCCATGGGTTAAAACAATTTTTTGCATGAACAATTTAAATAAAACCTATTTTTTTAATATTTCATAACCAAGAAGGATACACTAGTATACATTAGTATCTAATTTCATATCAAATTACGGATACACACCTCATACTTATATCGTGATCCGGGATACAGCCGTAGAGTAATGGCACAGTCATCAAAAAAATTAAATCTTGTTTTATAAATTTAGTAGAATAAGTCTTATATACCTGTACATATCATGTTACGAAAATATTTTATATTCCCCACCATGAGAAAATCCTAGATCCACCACCGATACCCTTAAATATATTTACTACCAATACACCACTGCAGTGGGTTACGCGTGCGTGTCGTACGTGTCGCCGGCAAGTGATGTGCGGTGGCGCTGCACAGAACGTGAACGTTCTCCAGTGGAAGAAATATATTAAAATACCATCGCGGGGGCGGCAGAGTTGGGCGTCGGTCAAATAAAAAAATCGTTCGAACAAAAAATTATTCATTGTTCTACGGGTAGTTCCAAATTTTTTTTATTCATTATTCAATTCTTCGGCATCCGTTGTTCTACGGGATCGTTCTAGACTGCTTTATTCATTATTCAATTATTCGTTATGCATTATTCCACATAATCGTGTTTATCTCAAATAATTCGTAGACACTTGAAATGCAAACTTTATTGTAAATTTAAATCGGTGTTTTTCGTATACGAAATACATTATCGGGTATCGAAAATGTAATAGAAAAAATGTTAAAAAAATCATAAACTATATTATTTTAGATAATGGGCCAATTTTGACAAGTTATTTACTCGCAATTTAGGCACCAATATACTGTGAATATTATTCACAATAAATTTTATTTTTTATTCGCGATTAAAACTATTTAAAATAAAACGTTATTCTTTGTTCGCAAAACAATCAATTTTCCACAATTTTATTTCTTATTCATCATTTTGATTTGATTTTGTCTAACTCTGCAACTCTGTACAGTGACTCCCCTCCCACCTAACACACCTTCGAGGTAAAAATATATGGTTCGAAATAAATTTCCGACAGGTGTTCACATGTAGGTGGTACACTAAAATATGTACTCGGAATATTACAGTGCGTGCAACGATACGCGGTTATAGAGGTATCACACGACTTTCGATTTATCATAAAAAAAATAAACTTCACATAGATCGTATGTAATTTAGCACTAACATCATATATTTTATATGTATAATAATAATAATAATAATAATAATAATAATATATGCCTATTTGTTCGAACTGTTTAAAAACGCGTTCGTAAACACTGCGAGCATTTCTTGGTACTATATAGCCTTGCGGGAAAACTATAAAATATTTAATGCTGCACGAAACAATTTTACGAGAAAAAGAAACCCTTCCCTAACTTTTTCTTTTTCTTTCTCTCTTATACTCTCTTATCTCACTCTCTTTCTCTGCCTCTTTTTCTTTCTACGTTCTCAATTCCATCCATTTTTCCGAGTTCTAATTTATAATATGACAAAACAAAATTGGATTTTTTTTTTTTTAAATAATTTTCTGTATTTTTTTTTTTTTTTTTAGTATCCCAGAGTAATGTACATTAATAATTAATTACGTAGATTTGCATACGTGTACAACACTATCCGTTTTCACATCTAATTAAGCCAAATTAATTTTTTTTTCCCGTAAAAAATTATTTCAGTTGTTTTTACATAAAATATCATAAACAAGCCGGATCAATTTATACACGGTTATAGTTATTTGCTATTAATATTAATTAAATTGTTCAATATCAATTACAACTCGAGGTGTATATTTATTCAAACAAATTCTGTCGCTGTGATACGAACCCATAAATTTAAATTTATTAAAAATTCTGATTGTTAATATTTAGGGGATTATATACTTATTACAAAATAGCATAATATAGATAAGTCTAATTTTCATTGATATGTTTTAAATTCTAACTGAAACGATGAATGTATTAATATTACCAGAGTATTTTTTTAATTTTTTTGTATCCGTATAATTTATATCAAGATTGGATTGCTCCAATCATCACAATCGTATGAGATTTAGTTAGCAAATTGTAAAGAATTAACTTACGAATTTTCCAATAGTTTTCGTAAGAATAGTGAAAAACTGACGAAAAGTTATAAAATAATTGGTAACAACTACCGGTTTGCCACAAAATCGAATTTTTATAAAAATAGTAATAAATAATAATTACAGAAACATATATAATATATATTATATTATAAATATATATAATTTTCACTAAATGCTTATAATTTTTTTCTATATACATATGGTGTATTTTTTTACAAATATTTATTTTAAACTATCTATAGAGAGTTAAAATGTTCATATTTTCCTAGCATTCTTTGAAAATGTTGATATAATAATTCCGATTTGACAAGAAATCTTGACAATTGAATATAAAATGCCTCACATACCTATATTGATTGCTGATTAAAGTAAAAATGTTGAGCTTGATTTCAAAAAATAATTCACGAACATTTGTATATTATTTATAGACAAACGATAAAAATCACGAAAATTCGCTTTATATTGATAAAAATATATAAAATTAAAATGTTTATACTCTAGAGCCTGAAAATGTGATACAAATACTTTTGAAACAATATTTTTGTAGCCTAAAAAAAAAAAAAAAAAAAAAACTGAAAAGCTGCAAAAATTAGTTATAAGCGTTACAAAATTAATTTTTTTAACGAAATCGGATATTTCAATGAGTTTCCATCAAACAATATTAGTTATTTGGTTATAGCCATTTTATAATTTCGAAATATTTTAATAAGAACATTAATAGTTCAACCAACCTTATTAATTAATTAATGTTTTTTACAATATCAATCATTATTAGAAATATTAATTAACCAACTAACCTCTTTCATTCAAGAAGATTGCTACATTGGTTTCAAGTTAAAAAGATCAATACATTAAACAATCCCTATGTTTCGATCAACCTAGAAATTTCGCAATTTGTAATTTTTTTAATTACTTTTTTCGGATTCGAGTTATTGCAATTTAATTTTAAATCACCTACACACTGACAAACTTGACCGCCAACTTAGGACTACAAAAACACTAAATTACATCGAAATAGTGTTATTTAATACACAAGTATTGTTTCGTCCTATAACTATTTATAACTCATTCTAATAATTTCAAAATGTTTTTTGTACAATATACACACTAAATGTAACATTATGATGTAACACGAAAATAATTAGGTATTCATTATCAACATTTCAAACCTGTAATGTTCTACATTAATGAGTAACTTCAAATAATAATTACGGTGTTGCGAAACACTGCATCATAACCCAGCGTAGTTGAATGAAACATATCCTTATTCTTTGTGCATTTTAATATTGTAACATGATTTCATATATTTCGGTCGTACCAATATTCTCGTGTCAAAAAGGTTATCTAATTTATTTATTTATTTATTTTTTTATTTATGAAACTTTGTAGATTTACAATTAGCTTCAACAATTGTATATAAAGCTAACATAAATATAATATAATATATACTCATAAGTGTTACAATAGTTTTAAGGAGAAGGTATAGGAAAATAAAATGGAAGTAAGTGGTTGAAAATTGTGTTTAATAGAAGTAATAAGGGGTTAATTATAGCTCTGAAATCTTCGTGAAATTTGGAGATTAGGCTTTCGGGCGTAGCTTTTGAGGACGAAGTGTTGGCAGTAACATTGGCATATGAACGTTTTTGTTTCTTGTTGGGACTGGAAGTTATTTTGTTTATAGACGGAATGTTGTGATTGAGCACCGGATGATAATAAGTTTTGAATGATGGAGATTTTCTGCGGTTTTTACTAAGTTTTGTAAACACTGTATATTCTTCATATGAGGCTGTATGTGGCTCTGAACATAGGGCACACTTGGTGTGCCTTGGCACTCTGATGGTGATTTGGTACAATCTGAATTATAATGGTTCTCTCCACATTTGACGCAACGTGGAGATTGGTGGCAAAAGTTACCAGTGGGATAAGTGGAGGGGAGAGTTTTTTCTGGGCAGCTTAATTTTGATTCTAGTGTGAAGAAGCAAATATAATTTGAGAATATCACTGTTATTATCAGTAACTTTTAGATTAATTAAAAAAAGAGGCAAAGGTCTTTTAGTGGAACGATGTAGAATATTAGAGATTCGAATAACTTTGTAGCCAATATCAAATAAGCTGACTTGTATGTCTTCGACAGCAGTGGATGGGTGGAGGTGCCTGATAAATACAGCATATGGTTTCAAACTATTAGGTAGGTATGTGTGGAAATGTATCTGTTCATTAATGATAAGATAATTATAAACTAGATTTTAATTACTGATGTCATCGGTGCGGATAATCAGGTGCTTTGGGATATTTTTAAAATTAAAACCCGAAGGAATGACAAGATCTATTAAGGATTTCTTGAGTGTGTAAAATTCATAGCCATCGCTTAAATAGAAGGGAGATGCAAAAAAAAAAAAAAAAGTTGTTATACTTGGAGTGATTTCCACATGACCGGCAAAGCGTTGCTCTGGACTTTGGAAGGTGTTGCGATAGCGAGAGGGTTGAACACCTCCTGATCGAAAGTGTTGTCCTCGGAGAGTGAAACATAGCGATTTGATGTGATGAATACTTTATTTTGGTTGTTGTTATATTTTGTGGGAGAAGATGATGACAAAGAAGATAAATTGCGTTTCGAATTATTCCGAGATAAGTTTAGATTTATAATATTAGATAAAACTCATTAGTGTAGTGTGCAAATAATAACGGACAAACGAAAACGACGTCTGTTTATGTTGGATGATGAACGTAAACTGATCTAATTTATTTATTTGACGATAATTTTGATTGGATTATATTTGATATCGATTAAAAGTGTAGAAATCAAATATTGGTCTAGGTACGGAATAAATTGTAGATATTTTCATGTTAAAAACTTTTCGCTCTCGATTCTTTAAAGTGCAATCAATCATTATGTAAAGATATAACAAAAAAAAAAAAAAAAAACAGTAATAATTTACAGAGTTCGAAATGTAAAAAAAAAAAGAAATAAAGTATTTCTGTGGTTATGATCTATCTATCTCTCTCTCTCTCTCTTTCTCCCTCTCTTTCTCTCGTTTGTTTTATTTTTAATATTTTCTAATAGATTTTCCCATTGAGTTCAATTTCATGACTTATTATCGCATTACGAAATTGTTTTTGAACAAACGCTATGCAAAAGTTCTTATAAGTATATTTTTTTCCAATGTTTTGAGAGCTTAGAATAAAAATAAATATAAAAACCGTCAAATAATTGTCTGAAAAGGAGAATCAACATAGAAGTCCATGAGCCAACAACCATATTATTCAGAAAATTAAGTATTGCCTATATTTTACTGCGTGAATAAAAAATATCAATTAGCCTGTGAAAAGCAAAACTTTTTCCAAATGGATGAGTAAAGGGTGAAACTTTAATGATTGTGGAAAAAAAGAGAAAATTAAAAGTAATAATAATAATGGTGATAAAAGTCTTTAGACATTTTTAAATTGAAAAAAATTACTAAGAAAAAAATAGTTTTAAAATAAATATTGTTTTGACAGCGAATAATTAAAAAAAAAAAAAAAAAAAACCTTAACATTAATATTATAATATATTAAATTTAAAAGATGGTGGAATTTCTTAAGTCATCACGCTCTCCATTTTCATATGACCATTAAATGTTCTGACTTCATCGCACAATAAAACTTTTTTCGTCGCTAAGATTTTTTTTTTCTTAAGCTACTTTGAAAACGTCGGTCTTTATAATATTATTAGCTCTTGTAAAGATGGACAATTCCAAATTTAGTTTTAGTATTAAACGTTTTCTTTGACAGCTCAAAGTGTCTAGTCTCATTGAAAATTTGTGGATCTAAAAGATAAAAATATTCTTCATTCTTCGATAATCTATAGTAATTTTATGTGCCAACGTTACGTATACGATTTTTGAAATTTATTATTTTTTATGAGTTTCTTTATAACAATATCTATAAGATATATAATATAAAAATATTAACTTTTACAAATAATATTGTAGAAAATACAAAAACATATCGAATACTTGCAGAACTAATATTTATATACTAATGAGAAATTAATATATGGGGTTAACATTATTGAGTTATGGCTAATGTCCTTGTGTATTTTAAAAATCATTACATTATAATTTATGAATAAACGTTCCAATGCAAATTTAATTTAATTGTGAGTGTTGGACATTTATTTTTTTATTATATATATATATATATATTTTTTTTTACTAACTTAATTTATATATTTATAATGAAAATATTAGGACAAAAGAGAAAAAAAAATCACTAAAAAATACAATACTGTTTCCGCCCGGGTTCGAACCGGGGACCTTGTGCGTGTGAAGCACACGTGATAACCTCTACACTACGGAAACTATTTGATATAAATGGTAATATATATGATATATAAGTAAACATTTATTTTATTGAAAATATTTATAAGTAATAAATTATTATTACCAATGACTAATTATTACTAATAACGATAAAAAATAGAATGACCAATTTCTTATAAGTAACTTATAGTTCATTAGAATAAAAGAACATAATCTCAACATAAAGTTTTATAAAATCATTTACTCAAATTTAGCTGTAATAATATGAAACAATCATCTTTACAATAATTACGTATCGGTTAATTTATAATTATTTTGACAGTTTATAAACAAAACGTCTTAATGACGTAGTTTGAATGAAAACACTAGGAATGCATCGCACTACAAAAATGTATTGGCGATTGTGATATTATAATTATCTATATTATTATATACCAACCAATATTTAAAAATGTAAAAATTGTTGAACATTACCAATAATAATAATTTTAGGTAGATATACGAGCAGAAAAGCAGTGAGTACTTTATTGAAATTAAAATTTGGTTGAATTTGGGTACCTACATAGGCGTGCAGAGACCATTTTCAAGGGGTATATAAGTAAAAGGCTCCTTTTCCCTCGTCAGAGGGCCTCTGAAAGTAATTTTAAGTGTTCAAAATTCTGATAAAAATATACATACCTACTAATGTCTAAATTACTGTTTAATATAAAATATTAATTTTTTCTTTAAAATAAAAATGATTAAATGGCCATTTCTTTATTTTTATAACTTCTTTTACAATTAATATTTAAAATAAATTACGAGAAAAAAAATGAAATATATAATACTTGAAATGGTTTGAGTAATATATTTAAAAAGCGTATATAAAAAATAAATATTATCATATATTTCAACGAAAAAACATTATAAATTTGATAAATAACTATAGTTGATCATAATACAATTCTGCTATAGTTAGGATTTTGAAATCATCTATAATGTCTTCGGGATTTAAATATATAGGTAACCATTTCTTGCCCTTTAGTTAAAAGCATTTAGCTATTTAATCTCTCATGAAGCATAGTACTTCTTAAATTGTTTTTACATTATTAAATAGTTTGTGTTTTAAAAATAAACAAAATTATATGGGACTGAAAATAAAATTATAACAATTATAGTGTAATAAAAAAAAATCATATAACATAAATGTAGTGACCAAATAACATATATCATGCTTTTTATTTATTTTTAGTATTTTTGGAAACAAGGTTATGTAGCTCTATATCCTGCAAACCCCTATAGTTTAGTATATGGTTTCTAGGTATCTAATATTTACTTCGGTCAAACCAATATTGAATACCTACTACATAGTTTCGTTTTTACTTGGTATAATTAAATTGTTATAACCCGAATCCATTGAAGATCACGTGTTCTTCTGATTAAATTGTGTGTTATTTAATTTATTCTTGCGTAATAAAGGAATAAATTCGTTGCAGCTCTATTTAATATTCGAGACGATCATCTCAGCATCCAGTGAAAATAAAAATAAATAAATAATTTAATGTTTCTGTTACATTAGGTATGTTCATAATAAATGGGAAAAAGACATTGTTTTATTTTATTTTCGTGTTGCTCAGTTTGCGAGTGACCCACTAAATTGAAAATTAATATTCAGACACCGATGGAAGAGATACCGAACCCCGTAAACTCAACACGGTTTTCTCGAAATACGTTAATTCTGTAGGTGGTACATACATTATAACATATATTGATGTATCGATCTATACTAATATAATGATTTCGTTCAAGTCTCAGTTCAGTGCAATAATTTTTAATTGTCCTGATTACTATATTTGCATAGAAATACAATTATGTATATATAACGTCTTACAAGCCATTTAGACCCATTGTCGCAATAACCACTTGTCTCCACTGATTTCTTTCCTTAGCCAGTTCATCTCCATTCTCAATTCCAAGCTCTTTTAAGTCCTTGTTCTCTCTATCCTTCCATCTTTGTCTGGGATGTTATTTTGGTCTTTTTGTATTTGTTTTCCGTTCTGTAACTTGTCCAATCATACTTTCTGATCTCCAAACGTGCTCAGCCCATCTCAATCTACTATTTTTTAACACACCATTGATGGTCGCTTCTCCATACAGATCTTTAATTTCCTGGTTTTACCTAATCTCAAATCCTCCCTCGCTATTTCTTTTGGGTCCATAGATTCTTTTTAATATCTTCAATCCAAAATCGCTAATTTGAGTTCGTCTGATGTTGTAATCACACATCACATGCATTCAAGACTACTAAGGTCTCCCTAGAACTTTGTAAAGTGTTATTTTTGATTTCCATGATAAAACCATGATTTAAACAGAGGTATCAATCTCAAATAACATCTGTTTTCCACTATCAATCGTATATTTATTTCTTTATGGCTATTTGTGTCCTTATTAATGTCCATCCTTAAATATTTGAAATTATCCACTCTATTAATTTGTAGTAATCAATATCCAAATGTCCTACTCTGCTGTTATATCTAGTTATGACCACGTATTAAAAGTACAATTATTTCATAATAAATTTTATGTAATGGGACGTATTAATAACAAAAAATAAAAATAAAAAAATAAATAAATAAATAATGTTTAGATATACCTATATTGTTATAATGGATTATAGTAGGATCTGAACAAGGTTTTAACTTTGATGTTCTATACAGTCAGGGTGGTTTTATTTATAGCAGTGCGCTTTAATTATTTTCATTATTTTTGTTGTTTATTGTTATTTGATTTTAAAACATTATTAATTTTACTTCTGAAATGGATAATAAATGGATATAAAATATCACAACTTTTAAAAGACATTGTTAGTAATACAGATAATTTTGCATGTGCGCATTTATAACTGCTCGATGAAACTTTTATTTATATTCAACAATTATTATGTATGTTACTAACTGCTAAACTGCTAAATCGTTTAATTATAATTATAAGTTATTAAGATATCCAACGACGAATATTAGATTAGTATTTTCTTTTTCACCGACGTTATGCGCACATTGCGTATTATAAGTTCTATTTTCACACTCTGAAGGAGAATTTCGACGAGCAGTTGTTTACGAGAGCAACGAAAAAAAATAAATATTTTCAACTAAAAAGCATAAAATGAAAATTAACAATTGTAATTTTAGGACCAACGTAATTGTTACGAAAATAAAAAAAAATAATAATTATGACAGTAAAACTTCATCGTAAACACGACATCGTGGTTTGATCGTCGTTTGAACACTCCGTGTGCTCGACTGTAAACGTACGACCGGTAAAAATGTGATCGACGATCCCTGTTGGAATTTTGCAGGTCGTCGACGGACGCGGTTACCCGAGGTCAGATAAGGGTGTGCTCGGGTGAGTAGAGTCGATTCACGTGTAACGTCCGTATCGTTTTCGCGAGCGCGTGCGTACGTGCGTGCCACATTGGAAGTGTTGCGGGGTAACTAATCCGTAGTACGGTTACGATTGCATACGCGCGCGCGAGTATTCTGAACACGTAGTCGTGCCCGCGGGGACGACTCACGCGGCGGTAAAACGTTGTTACGGAGGGCAACGCGTCAGATAACGCGAACACCGTGTAGAACGGCGGTACTATTGTTTTTGTTGTTGCTGTCGTCGCGCCGTCGTTCAACCCTTGGGAAGTCCGCCTATCTCTTGTCGGCGGATTATTATGTGTCGTGATTATTGTTTTACCGAAGAAAACAAAAACAACACCGCGGAACATCAAACTGCTATCCATCTATCGTTAGTCGCCGTCGATTGTTATTGTTCCGATGGTAAACAAAAAAAAAAAAAGAGAGAATGTCGTTTTCGGGTATACGCCCTACGCCCTATTGTAACGAATTCGAATCACCTTATCAAATCCTTATTGCATCAACAGATCAACCGTGGTACGTTGCGAATAGAATAAAACCTTATGATGCGTTATGTCGGAACATTTACATAGTATCGACTAACGAACTTTTGAATTTCGAATAAAATATATTTTTACTACTATTTGAATTGTTTACAAAACTGTTTAGAGAAAAATGCATTGATAAAGATACACAAAGTGATACGTACGTTACGACGTGGTACAGACACCTAGGTATGTGTGAGTAGTATTACACCTATAATAAGCCCATAACAAGTCTCGCACAAAAAAAAACTAATTAAAACTAAAAACAAAATCGTGTGCCGAATCAGAAACTAGAAGAGATAGTAAAAATAATATTAGTATTGAAAAAAATTCATAATTTCCATTATCATTTTATTGTTAAGCCCAAGATTTATATTTCGAATGTTTACAATATCATATACTCGAATTAAAAATCTCTTATACTCGGTGCCGTAGTTCTGAATAATGAGAATAAAAACTATAAAAATACGTTATACTATATATGTGTACAATACTGTAGTAGTTCTAGGATCGTTATAGAGGTGTCTCCAAAACCTGTTATTTTATAAACATTGAATATTGATAAAATAAGTGGCTACGTTTTCGATAGCCCCGTACTCAGATACATAATATAATAAAAAAGGATAATTGGCTGAATGTCTAACAACCTTATGTTCGTACCTTTCACCGAGTCCTCGAACTTTATAACAAATATTATATTCCGCATACACCATAATATTATAATATTATAACACTAATAATAACGACCATAATCTCCTCATGATGAAATGAAATGTTGTGTATAAGAAACTAACAAGAATAACCCCAAAAACAAGTAAATATGATTTAAGAATACTAAAAGATAATATCATAAATATAGCATACTCATCCTACATCGATGAAAAACTAATATTAAACCCACCATTTCCAAGTGATACCAATGAAGATAATGGAATAAAATAAAGAATATAATACTTGAAGCAGATAGCAACAATTTAAAAAGAAACTTACCATAGCCTAAGAAACCATGGATAAATGATAACATTATAAAAGGTATTGAAGAGAGAAGAAAGTAAAAAAAAACGATAAGGATAATCATAGAATACATGGAGATTCATGGAGATATAAAGAGCTAAAGAATAAAATTAATAGAGATTCGACATTTGCAAGAGAGAAATACTTAAAAGAAAAGTGCCAAAAATTGGAACAATTGCTTAAAAAAGAATGGATCAAGCGTTTAACACAATTAAGAAATTTTTCGGAGGAAAAACGAAACTAAACAGTAAAATAAAGAGGTTTGGATGGAAACTTGATACTGGACAACGACAAAATAGTAACAAGATGAAAACAATATCTTAAATTTTAATTTCCAAGGCTGGACCAACAAGTTACATCAAACTAAAAAAGCTAGCTGAGAACAGAGAAGATTGGAGAGCGAATATGCGATTGCAAAACCAACCTGAAGGGTTGAACACCGAAAAGAAGAAGAATACTAATAATAATAAAATAATAATGTTCATTTATTACTTTCGTTTATTAAGTAGATTTTATTTTAGGTTTTTTTTTTTATTATATATTCGTTATCGTGGATTATAGATGGAAATATAAACTATATTAAACTATAATATTTTAAACGGTAAAAGTAAAGCTTTCGAATTTGAACGTAAATTATGATTTATGTGATCATGTGTTTTTTGTTCACGTATACTTAAATTTAAAATCCGTGAATTCAATTAATTAAATAATTTTAGTAAATCACGGATATTTACTTCACATGTACTTAAAATTAAAACCAAAAACTAATAACTAAAAATATTTCTACCTTCTATGTAGAATGTTTCATAAATGTTTCATAAACAGTATTATCGTGAAATGACGGAACGGGTGGATTAATGTATATACTACGTAAACGACAGTGATGTGGAAATTTCTATAAACACTAGGAAGTTCATTCTACGAACCGATAATAATAAAATTATAAATGCGTAATTTAATAACAAATTCATGGATTCACGTGTAATTAATTCACAAATTTACACATTATCACATAGGTTTTTCATATAATGAATCAAATATAACCCAAATGTAATTTTATAATACTTTAAGAAACAATAAATATTCTATTAGATAAACTATAAGTACTACCTAAATAAATTAATGGCAATTGTGTACACACTCGAGAACAATAATACATTTTAATTAAAATCGAATATGAAACATATTATAAATTCAATACTTTTTAAATAAGTGATCGAGTACGTAAAATATCATATGAATATTCTTATATGTAATTTCAGGGACTTACGTTGAGTTTGAACTCATCGGCAAGAACAATGAAAAGCGATAACAACTTGGTTTTGCAGAAAGTGACACGAAGTGTGGCAGGCAGATATGCTTGTCGAGCAACGAACTCCGAAGGGGAATCATTTAGCAATGAACTCAGTCTGCGCATCAAATGTAAGTATTAAAATAATATGTCTAAAATAATTTAAGATAGAATTCATATATACAACAATATCGACCAATCAGTATAATAATCAGTATAATATTATATAATTGAGTATAAATATTTTGTAATACTTCATTAATTTTAATAATTGAAAATTGCCTGCCTTCCGTAGACCGAAGGTCAAAACACAGGTATGACTAACTTTATACTTCAAATGCATTCGATTGACTAACACGGAAATATTAAAAAAGTATTCATAAATTCTTCTGAAAAAATTTCAGATTATTTTTATACTATAAATACGAAGAAACGTATTCGTTTCGAACAAGCTTTTACTGCGTGTGCCGAAAATCAACCCCAAATATACATAATACGTGCGACGCCGCCGGAACTTGCTTGCGCCAGTGAATCTTTATCACGTGGAAACACTACCGGCTAAAAACAAATTATTTTTTAACTCATTCCACTTGAATTATTGTTTCCCCGATAAAATAAATGTAAGCACGCATACACGTAAATTTGAACGCGTGTCCGTTGCCGCCGCCGTGGTAAAACAAACGCGCAAATAGTGTGCACATAATATACGTGTGTATACGGTCGTAGAAGTTGGACGTGAGGGGTTTCACGACTTAACCCTTTCCCCCGATAAAGCAGTTCCGCTAGTTCCGGTCAGACGAACGTTGGGGGCCATCGTGTTTCCTTTATTGTTTCGATAAATAAAAATATTAAAAAAAAAAATAATAATAATAATAAATAAATAAATAAACAACAAATATAAAAAAAGAAAAATACCCCATTTCCTTGACAGGTCGTGGTTGTATGTGCGTGCGTGTGTGTATGTGTGTGTGTTTGTATATTCTACTCCACAGCACGCGCCGGATGTACCTACAACCCGTCCGTTTGGTTTTAAAAACCAAAAATGGAGGAGCGCCTGTGCAGTATAATATATCTGTTGTTATGCATATATATTTCACTTTCAGTTGAGTAATAAATAGATTATTGATCGTGCGGGCGCGCAGGGTCGAATTTATATTTTTAATAGTTGTACAGTAGGTATATGAGCAGTGGTGCTAGCAGCTATCACCGAAAGCTCTCGATTTTTTCTCCTTACACACCCATCCGCACGCTTGTACATACCTTGACACATAAATACTTGTACGTCGCGTAAATATACGCCACCACCACTGTTTGGAGTACACCAACACAGGTATACTCCATATTTCACTGGCTTGAGTTTAAAAAAATTAATGTACATGTACATTAGGCGAGTAAGAGGTTTTTATTACTACGATTTTTTTTATTTCCGTAGGTATTTTTTTTTTTTGCTATTCGCACAAAACCGTGTTATTCTCATCAATAGTCAAACAGTGTTTAAAAGCGACGGAGGTGGTGGAAAAGTTATAAATATTTATATATTTGTATCTATATATGTATAACACCGCGTTAAATTTATTCAAATCGAACGTTACAACGTTTTTCAGACGAAAGTTTAACGTCAAATTTGTATAAGGAATTGGAAAATGAGCGGCGATATTCCGTCGTCGTAGTCGTCGCGCTTCGATTATATGCTAATGCGTGCGTAGGACGTACGTGCGGCTTTGGGTTGGTTTTGAAGATATGTGTGCGTGCGTGTATGTGTGTGTGTGTATTAAACGCTTCGTAGTGAAGACTTCGAGAGCAATAAAATATGTTTGTATATATATACCGTGCGAATATTGTAGTTACGTGGCTTATACAACTTTCCGAACTAAATCTGCCGATTATTGTTTCACGGCGAACAAACATATCGAACTGCGGTGCACGAAAGCTCTAAGATTTACTGCTACCGTATAATAGCGTATGGGTTTATAATATAGTAGTGAGCGTCGCTGTACCGGTTTGTCTCGGGTGATTCTCAAAAGTTATGGCAGTCTTGTCTTGGCATTATATTACATACCTACTCAAATGTATTGCGAACGAGCATTTGTGAGACGAAATATGACGATGACAATATTAAAGCATGGTTTTAATATGTTACATTATTTACTTATAATGCAAATAACTTCTTTTTACTGTACAATTGATTGCACGATGTAGATTTTCCTCGTATGCGATTTTTAACCACATTGTTACGGTTGCAGTGGTGATCGACGGAGTTCAAAAATATTTTAAATACGTCGAGAATTGAGAAAGAATTAAGTGTACGATTACTATTGCGATCGAAAAAAAGAAAATTCGATAACGTTATCGGTTAGGTTGGGTAACACGGCATTTTTATAAGAAGTATTCTTGTTTTACCACACCCCTTCCTCGATCGTTTAACAAATCGACCTCTCAGTGCGTACGTGTTCTGTCGGTATGACCTGCATTCCTTCCTCCTCCCCCTTCGGCAATAAAGCCCCTTGGCCATCGTATATACGGATAAAACATAAAATCACCGTCACCGTACGGGCCGCGTCGTTTCATTTCGTTTCGAAGCGACAAATTTCACCCGTGGGAAATCGAAAGTGAGTGTATACCTACACGCGTTTAAACGCGAATTCGAAATCAACGAGTTTTAAAGAAACACAATATTCGTCGCCGTAAAACCGCATTAATACGTATGTACGTGCTCGAATTTTCTGACAATCCACTCCTTCGGATCGTCGTCGTCGTCGTCGTCTGCGTCACGTGTGAGCACGCGCGTGCGTGTATAAGTGTGCGTTCGTCCGAGTGTATTTATACTTATGTGTTCATGTGTACTGGTGACCGTTTACAAGGATGTGTGTACGTATTCGCGCGTGCGTTAGTGCGTGTGTGCGTCAAATAACGATCGTGTCGACCATAGGATTTGACCGGACCTACCGGTGCCCATTCATCAATTAAGTACGGACGTTTCTGCGGACAGTGGTGCTACGTGCACCTGAGGGATTTACCTCTGTGGCTGTAGTGTTTACTATTTATGTACATATATATGTGTGTGTGTGTGTGTGGTATGCATTGCCTGTTGTTTTTGTGTTTGTGTGTGTATGTGTCTTTTTTGCCAACCAATAACGTAGCCGTTATTTGTTATTCATGAATTTCGTACGGAGAAAATCTTTGGTACACGTGTACACACACACACACACACACACACACACACACACACACACACACACA
>NW_020272758.1:1333890-1377382 GCF_003268045.1 Sipha flava
ACACACACACACACACACACACACACACACACACACACACACACACATGTGCAATGGAATCTGATGAGAGAAAAGAGTAAAAAATTATGTACATATTCGCGTGTGCGCGGAAAAAGCCTATTACCAGACGAGAGAGGTCGAATGTTTGGAATAAAAAACGTTCAGTATACACATACATCTATGAATTTATATATATATATATATATATATAAATATGTATCTTACAACCCTACCATGTTCCCGAATAAAAACGATTCTCTTTCTCTCTCTCATATTCGCACGAATAACACTGACGACGTTTATATAATAAATATAATATAATATAGTGCGAGTGTGTATAACCTTTATTTTGAATGATATGCATGTGGAAATAATCAAATTATTCCATTACGACGATAAAATCTTTAAAAGAAACGAATAATATTCGTCGTAATATAACTACGTTGTTTTCTTTTTTTTTTTTTTTTGTACCAATGAAATTATTATTATAATACTATTGTGCTGTATCGCATGTGCGTAAGAGTCGAACATAAATAGATGACAAAAACCAATATCATTATTCTACCAAATACATGCAGATCCTTGAAATCAATCAAGGTATTAACGTATGAGTTATTCAGTTTGTGATTTTAGTCAATTAAATAACGCAAAATAACGATTTAAACGGTGCCAAAACGATATGACTCAAGAAATAAAATGTAATCATTTCAATATCAGATTTGATGTTATAGTTTTTATAACGCGATTGATTTTAAATATTATCAGTACGAATGCTGTGCTCACGCAATGATGTCAACACGTAAAATCAAGAACGTCCGGAACCGTCGCCGTGGTCATCAGATGCGAGTGTTTTTGAAACTCTTTGCATGCCATTTATCAGGACCATTAGTGTTAATTGGTTTTTATTGCGTATATATACGGTTTCAATTTAATGTACACGCGTACGCCCGTCGCTTTATGACCGGGAATAAAAGAAAATGTACACTTAATTGTGTGTAAAGTATTGTTCCCGACTTAGGTACCTATCCCACCCCGTTTGAATGTAATAATAATAATTACTATTATCATAACAATAATAATAAAATATACTAGCCCCTTTTGTTTTTATTCTCCTCCGTGAATAATCATCAAAAATATATTAAACTGCTAAGTCGAAAATTATGAATTACGTTTCGCTCCTGTAATGTAACATATAATTACCACAGAACAAACAGTTTTCTCGTGCGCACAGCTATGTTTTTTCTCCCCCCAATATTATATTGACGTATTTAAGCTGTATATAATCAAAACATAATAGTATTTTAATATATTTGATCTCGGCGCAACACTGCGCTACTGCTGTTGCTGCAACACCACTCTCATCGTAACGCTGCGGCGACGCAATGCTGTAACATTACGTCGTATATAATTTTTTTTGCGGTATGTACACAACAGATCAGAGTTCCGTGTTTTCCGTTTGCGAGTGAAACAGTTTTCGGACCGACCAACACTAATGATTTATCGGTTAAGACGCACACATGAGTGTTTTTGATACGAAAAAAATAAGGAAAAGAAAACAATGCCAATTTTATAGACAAACAGTAACCATTGTTTCCAAAACGTATTTTTAGAAAATCTAATAAACGAGTTACACGGATCAACTTAAATTAGAGTTGTTCTCGGCAATTTTTGATGTAGGTAGATACTTATTGTACTTACGAATCGTGATATGGATATAGCAGTACAGTGAGGGCTCCTTCAATACCTACGCAATTTTCCCAAAACTTTTAATTTCCACGATTTTGTTACCGATAAAACGAAATAAAATAATTGTCTTTTATAGAAAACAATATAATATACGTATCGCAACTGTGCTGTTGGAACTTGGGCGGGTTTATTTTATTGTTACCGTTTGAAGTTTTTGAATTACAAAACCGTTTTATTATGTTTTATCCTCCACTGACTAAGGATCCGTTGTCGTAAGGCTTCCCGGCGTTCGTCTAAACACGATTTTGAATCATTTTTTATATTTATTTTTTAAAATTTGTCGACAAAACGAGCTGTGGAATTAATGAAACATTGCGCTTCTGAAGGTGTATGATTGTCAGTACCAGTGAAGTTTTTTTTCTACATTTAAACGTCACATCACTAGTAATTAATTTTTTTTTTTTTATTTCCAACATTTTAATGGGTAAGACTTTTAAAAACGTTCATTATTGTTGTCGTTGCCGTTGCTCTTTCTCTGGAAATCCAATAGCGTTAAGCAATCCATGGTGAATAATAATCGTCATTAAAATTCCTCTCGAGTCATTTCGAGACCGAAACAATATTGACTCTAAGTCGTACTGCAGATGTACTCGTGAGTCTATACATTTACCGACACAGATTGGGCGAGTACAAAACAAATAAACTATAATTAAATTCTAATCCGTGCAGTCTAAGTCTAAATAAGCATGAACACGTGCACGGCTCCTTTGCAAAGTATTGACTATGTATCCATCATTAACGAATACATGATTTACAGCCACGTGGCGAGTACCAAGCCAATATTTTCCGTGCGTTCTATGTACTTAGACGCGGTCGATGATCATAAAAATCCGGTCGTGCAGATCTTCTTCGGATTTCCAAGCAGAATATATATGCAAATAAAGAAATTACCAAGTCTTGCACTCATTCGTAGTAAGGATTTTATGTCGGTATACACATGGTTTGTTCTCAAGAATAACTTGCGAAACGGACGGTACAAATCGCTTCGTATTTTGCATACCATTTTCACTGTACTCGCGCTACAGGTATCTATGTCATTTCGCAACCGACAGGTTCTGAAGAGAGTGTGAACTTTTTTAACCTAAAATTGTGCATTGATGTTATGTATTTGCATGTACTCGTGGATCGTTATTTTCTTTAGAATGTTTTCATTGCATTTTTCAAATAAATCGATTGATTTACAAAGTAATTATAAGTGAAAATGTTTAAATTAAAAAATAAACAGTTGTCTTAAACGAGGAGGTCGAGGAAAATATATCGTTACATCATGCATTAACAGATAACAATTTTAAATCATACCGAACTGCATCTAATTGTAATCACTAGGGCTAGGATTTATATGCAATAACAAATTGTAAAATATGCATTTGATTTACCAAAATCTGCAATAATATGCAAAAACAAATTTTTATTATTTCTAGATATATATTTTTATCATAATTCATAATTTATTATTATTACAGTAAATATTAGTTTATATTATTACACGCTACTATGATATATTGTTTCAAATTTTCAAATACGAACGACCTGCGATTTGAACGTAGAATAGATTTATACTGACTAAAACGTCTACTGCATTTAACCATGTACCCCATCAAGTGATAATTGGTTGAGGTGGTAAAGGTAAATTTGGGAATAGTTCACGTAGTTTGATAATTCGGCTGGGAGCTTTCAAAAATACTTTTTTAATTGTCGGTATTAATTTATCAAAGATTATTCATTTCGTAAAAATTCGCTAATTCTATGAATCCCATGTGTCAAACATGTTAAATGAATTAAATTAGGGTATAACATAGTCAAGGAATTCGCTGATTTAACCATATGTGGCACGGTGTGAGAAACAAAAAGTTATACCTCTTCGTACTTCGTACTTCTGATGGCCTTAATAGGTGCATTGCATCATTAAATATTTTTCCAATAGTTTGGAAATTACATTTTTCAAGTTCTTCACACATTAATAGATACGGCTTTGAATAATTGTCTTCGTGGAGGAGACCAACTATGACGTTACAAACATACTGACCGTCAACTCCGTGGTCTCATCTATTGAAACCCAAATTGGGCCATCACCAATTTCCGAACGAATACGAGAAATAGTATTTTCATAAATTGCAGAAACATAGTTTTTGCGAATTGTAAACTAGTCAAGAACACATTTACCAGTATATTTTTCTAAAAAAATTTTTAAATGATGGATGATTTGACTTCCATAAAGGTTATATCTGATTCTAACATTACTTGACATAAATCTAGAGGAAAATTCGTTTGTTTATTTTCGTTATTTAATGTATTTTTAATGAACGACTGTTTAGATTTGACTTTTAAATTAATATTTTTGTTATGCTTGCCTGTATTTAAATGCTGTACCACCTGAAAACCTTTTTTTTACGGGCACAGCTTGATCACAAATAATACAATATAATATTTACCATCTGTTTTAAAAACGTCACTTGAAAATTCTTCTACAAATTGACGTAACTTGACACTTTCACTTTGAACTTTCGGCATTTTATAAAATTGTTAACTGATACTGTTATTAAAACCACTCAAATTTTTAAGTATAAGTGTCCGCACATTTACGCAACACAAGTCGTACTAATGAAATTAAATACGTCGTTAAATAATGTGTAGGTAATCCTATCGGTTGTCCGACCAAGATAGGATTAGAGATTAGATAGGTGATATTTATACTATATATTTACAATTCGAGGGATAAACCAAAAACTATCGGTATTATGAAATAAATGCCATTTAAAATTAACAATAATTTATAAAAATTTAAGTTAAAAAAAAATAAAAAACTCAAAAATCTATAAATATGCAACGATATGCATTGTGTTCAAAATATGCAAAAATATGCAAAAAAAAAATTGATTTTATTTAAACGAAAGTAAGCAAAATCTTGGACAAATCTGACAAACAATCAATTTAGACTTAAGAAAAAAAACATGCAAATGCATATAAATCCTAGCCCTAGTAATAACAAAATGTATCGATCGGATTCGTTTGAAATATTTTAAAATACTCTTTAACTGATATAAAGTTTTTATGTGTTTATAAGATATAAATGGCTTTTGAATCAGGAACTTTAAAATTCAAAATCGCTTCTGGGTATTTAGATTAGAGCCATAAATATTAAAATAATAAGACATTTTAATTTATCAAAGTTTGACGCCTATATCACTAGTTTAATATAATATCTTATCGTAAGTGTTGAAATTCAAACTAATTTTGTTTTTACCATTTTAGCAATTTAATACAGTATAATTTAGAAATTATTAAACAAGTGTTTACCAAAACTGTAACACAATACTCAACATGATCACCCCATACTAATCCAAGAGCGGCTAATATCGATACAAATTATATAGTTAGCTCTCTATAAATGAACCCTTAAAACAGTGCCCGTAATCAAGCGTTCCTCTCGCTATATAACGGTTGAAGACTTAAGATATTCGAAAACAAAAAACCCTAAGCTATATTTGCAAAAGGCTATACTTATGCATATTTTCTCCGGGGTAAATTGCATTATGTGGAATGTACTTTCAATTCTGTTGCTCATCATTTCTATCCCTCATCTTTCTCTGTACCACCAAAACATGTACTATATACACGATTCTTGTTTCGGCCGACCAATTCATCCACCCGTTCGATCTCATTATTTTGGATAATAAATTTAAATCGTTTACGAATAATGATATATTTTGTTACCAGTTCACCCTTCAAAAGTTATTATAAACATATTCGATTTTATACTTAAATATATTATCAAATGGAAAACGAAATTTTTATAATTTTTCATTATTTTAATAACTCCTTGATTACACTACTCGTTATCTCTAAATTGTAAACCATTGGTTGAGGAAACTACAGTACAAAGGTTTGTGTGTAAAAAGAATTAGTTTTCGAAAACTTATAGTCCGTGGTCTACTATGGAGTCACGTTGTCGTCGTTGCATCATAAAATCGTTTCTAACAAATCCGCAGGAGCAAAAAAAAAAAAACAATTTTTAATTTTTTTTTTTTCATTTCCAGTCTCCAGATAACGAAAACCTATCGATAATAATAATTGGTCGGCAACTGGGAAAAAACAACGATGCATTATAGTCCTACCGATACATAACCGATATTTGATATCGGCCGATATTGGGGATATGCATAGGTTTTTTCAGTATCTATTTTTTTATAATATTAAAAAAAAATAAAAAATTATATGCTTAAATATGAGTATAAGTTATATCACAAAGTTTGTTATTGATTAAACGAACGGCACAAGCCCACGGTTACGGTTAAGCCAAATTCATATCGGATAAATAGGGTATTATTATTATTTTCCTATCGGTTCGTGGTTTTTGCAAAAACAGTCGATTTCTTAATATATCCAGTAATTGGTTTTGTATCTAAATATTGGATATCAGTAAAGAGTAGTTTCGGTTAATTCATAATTATCATTATCGTTGTTGTACATGTAACTCATAGTGATGGGAATTAAATCTGGATTTATGGATTTAAGGATTTCCGAATTTTGGATTTAACATTATGGAATTCCGTCTTTCCGTTAAAATACAAATTTATTACAAAAAATGTGCAGTCATCAAAACTTTATTGTAAGTCACGCATAAAATAATGATAATTAAAGTTTTCAAAATTCGAAATCCGATTTTAGAGTAAAATCCGGATTTCGAATTCCAATTATTTTTCCCGGCTGCATCCGAATTGGTTCCCATACCTAAATATCGGCATCCGAATTGGTTCCCGAGATTTTATGTAACATATATCCGAATTGGTTTCCGATATTTTATGCATTCTATTTTTGTAAAATACCTTCTATAATGGTTATGCCTATGGATTCTCCCGATAATTCAGTTTATCTAATAATTTCTCTAATCATAAATATATTTATATAAATAAAATAAGAAACACATTATACGTAGATAATGATGATTTGAGTGGTATGGTTTATCCAGTTGTTACTTGTTAGTCGTTGTCTGTACGTTACGTGTTTTATCCTTTTTTAATATGGAATTCATGTACAGTGAAAAAAATAAGAAACTTATGGTGTTAGATGGTTTTAAATTTGGATATCGAAAACAATTAGAAGTTGACCTTGAACGTTGGATATGTATAAAAAAGAAAATGTAAGTCATATTTAAAAATTATATAATTTAACAAACATACATAATCAAAACATTAAAAAAATATAACTTAATTTCTTTTCGTATTATAAACAAACATAACTACATCAAATTTTTTATTTATTAAAAATTAAAATGTATCAACCTATTACATGTTACAACAAGTTGGTTATAAATAAATAACAATAACAACAACAACAATAGCAATTTAATTTAGATTTATATATAATAAATATACTGTGTGTGTGTGTGTGTGTGTGTTATGGATATTAAAACAGTAAGAAGGGGGTTAAGTATAGATTTTAGTTCATCGAGGAATTTGGTAATGATGTGTAGAGATTGATCGGGTGGTGATCTGTTAGCTGCCATTTCGGCATATGACGGTTTTCCTTTTGAGTTTGGACTGGAGGCTTCATTTCCACTTCTTCGAGATGGAGGTGTTATAGGCGGTACAGCAAGTGTTGGAATAGGTTGATGTTCTTTATTTTTTTAGCTTTAGGTTTGGTGCGGTTTAGTATTTTTTTAAGAGATTAGCATCCTTTGTAGTTTGCAGTGTGATTTCCACCGCAATTTTTACATTTTGCGGGTTCCTCCCGTTGTTTTGTGCATTCGTCAGTTGAGTGTTCTGATCCGCATTTTACGCAACGTGGATCGTGATGGCAATAATTACGTGTGTGTCCATATTTTTGGCAATTATGACATTGAGGAGGGTCGGACCGTCTTTTTGGATATTCGAATTTCATTATTGAGTTTAATATTTTTATTATTTTAAATATTTTTCGATTATTGTTGTTGCGGGCCAGGCCTATATTAAATAGAGGAAGTGGTAACTTGTTTGTGTGGTGTATTATTTTTAAGATACTTTTGACTTTGTGCCCTAGGTCACTAAGGTAGTTTATAATATCCACGGTATGCGAGGAGTGGTGAAGGTGGCGTAGCACGACTCGGAAAGGTTATAAGGAACGGGGGAAATAAGAATGGTAATCGTAATTGGCTTCAACCAGATATGATTTAATTGCCATCCAGTTTTTGCATGTGTTTGACCGAACGATAATATTAGATCTATTAGCTTTGTATGTGAAACCCTCTGGTCCCACTATGCTAGTTAAATCTTTTTTGAGGATTATAAAATCGGTAAGGTTTGTTAGTACGATATTTGGGAGTTTTATCTTACTTGGTTCTGGCGAGGTCTTGGTAGTTTGTGAGGCGAGCTGAGATTCTGTTTGCACGAAAACATTGTCTTGTTTCTCCATTTCTAGAACTTCGAAACGATTTTGTGTTACAAAAACTTTGTTTTTCTTATCCACGTAGGTCGGGGAGTTTGAGGAGGTCGACGAGAGAGCTCTCTTTGTAGGATTTTCCATAGTTTTCTTTTTACGAACTGTATTTTTGTTTAGAATAACAATTGGTGAAATCGTGGCTATTACACGTTTTTAATGCCTCGTTGTGATAATTAAATGGAAAGATAAAGTACGATACACGACGCATTACGAAACTACGGCGGCGCACTAGTTATCGCTTTGGCTGTCTGAGCCCGACTAACTACATCAAAATAAGCATAAACAAATTTCAAAAAAATGAAATTATCATAATACTAGAAAAAACAAATTTTAACCATATCTAATAAAAGTAGACAGTCCTATGTCTGTATGAAATGGGAAGGAAAATTGAAATTACTCCGAAATAAAATGGGAACCAATTCGGATATACTCTCTGTAAGAAATCGGGAACCAATTCGGATACACCCTCCGTAAGAATTCGGGAACTTGCAACTTCGTACATTTTGGAATCAATTTGGATTTAGCGATTTTTCCCATCATCAGTAACTCATCAGATTCGTTTTCCATTTTTCGTAGACGCACCGGGCTGCAAGACGGACCGGGTGATGGTGATTGGCGCTTCTCGAGGCGAGAGCATGGACGTGCTGTGTGAGGTGGATGCCGACCCGCCGGCCAAAGGGTTCCGGTGGAAGTTCAACAACTCTGGCGAGACGATCGACATCGGTAACGAACGTTTCGTCTCCAACGGTACGGCCAGCGTACTGCGGTATACGCCCGTGGCCGATCTGGACTACGGTACGTTGTCTTGCTGGGCCGTCAATGGAGTCGGCCACCAATCCGTGCCGTGCTTGTTCCAGATGGTGGCCGCCGGTAAGCGAAACTCCAGTACATTCGTTATTATATCGTTATAACATAGTATTGTCCCCCCGACCACCACCTCCCCGGGATCTTGCAAGTGGTTTTTTTGGGAGTACCCAACGTTTTTTAGAACACAATATTAAAAAAAATAAAAACAAATATTACTATCAAATTTAACTTAAGTTTGTATTACGGTTTTCGGTAATCCCGTAGAACATTTGCAGCTATTTAAACCGTATAACGTTCAAAACGATAAAAATAGTCCGTGCCATTTGAACTGTTTTCTTCCATCAACCGAATACGATTAAAAAAAAAAAGAAAAGGGGGATCGTTCATTCACGCGATCGGGATAATACGACATAATGTTTCTCATCATCTCTATAACGGTTCGTGTGCAGGTAAACCACAGTCGGTACACAACTGTACGGTGCACAACGACACGGACGGTGCGGTGGACGTGCAGTGTGAACCGGGCTACGACGGTGGCCTGTCTCAGGTGTTCGTGCTGGAAGTATTCGCCGAGGACCTGGACAACCGGGACGACGGCCAGGTGTTGTACCGGAACATGACGGACCGGACGGCGCCGAGGTTCTCGCTGGGAAAAGTCGCGTTGGGTGTGCTGTACACGGCTCGCATGTACGCAGCCAACTCCAAGGGCAAGGCCACGCCCGTCACTCTGCCCAGATTTTCGTTTCCTAGCTCCGAGAACCAAATGGGTGAGTTCAATTTCGATTTCCTGACAAACGTTAACCCGGTTAACCGGTTTGTGAGATATGCGAATAGTGGAGCATATAGCGATTAATTGTAACGCTACCACGGCAATCCGTCAAACTAGTGCTACTCAACGGGGGCGATATCGCCCCCCGGTGGGCGGTGAAGGAGTAACGAGAACAGTGAACTCGTTTTCCGTTCAAAGCAACGATTTCTAAAATAAATTCGGGACTATTAAATATAAACTACATATACCCGTGGCAGTGCGTTATTGTCTAATAACAAAAAAAAGAAAGAAAATCGACTAGACATTATCTAAAGAGGAGACTTACGCCTTCGTCTCACAAACTTTGAACCAAACGTAAAAAAATTGACTTTGAATCACTAAGCACAACCATCTCATTGATCAATATATTTCAAAACATTTAAATTATATTTAAACATAAATTTTACATTTTATTTTTATTATATTTGCATTTATATATATTATTTAGCATTCAATTATAAACATTTCATATACACTATTTTTATTTTAATGAATTAAATAATGGGGGCGTTGAAAAACACTTTGCTTCTTAAGGGGGCGGCAGTTTGAATAATTTTGATAAGCACTGCGTTAAACCGTGCCACGGTGCACAGTGGGATAAACGGTAAATCCGAACGGTCCAAACTTTTTAAATTGATACCGATCGAATCTGATGCGATACTATACCTTATAAAGCCAATTACGTTTACAATTAGAAAATTTGTTATAAATGACAATGACGGACACATCTGGTTTATGATATTAGCCATTGAATACGGTGAGATCCAACTGTAAGCATCGTTATTTTACACAACGTTTAATTTACGGCGTTTCAAACGTACATCATTTGTTTGATAATTATAATATCAAATAATTTTGAATTATTAATTATAATAAATAAGGTAAACGAAATAATAGGTACAATTATTATTCAGAATATTTTATATTTTAATGACGTATTGTATCGAAATGAAATGGGTAATAATATTAAACTTTAAAACATTGCATTGAAACAATTTGGTCTCCCGATCAAAAAAGGTAAAACAAGGAGGGTTAATCTATTTTGATACATTTACCTTAACATATATTTTGAGTAAATATATTATTTTTATCCCCTACTATATACCAATATTAAAATAAATAATTTTTTTTTAAGATTTTTTTTGTAAATTAATTTACAGCCGTGTTACGTGAAATTAGAACAAATACTGTTAAATTTTATTAAATCTAAAATATCTAAGAATCAGTTAAATAGAGTCATAATACAATTTAGGAAAATAAAATTACTGGTTTCTTCATTTCGTTGAATAAAAGATGGATCATATCGAAAAGAACATTCAATATACTCGTATTTACAAATATTATTAGCAATTATATATAAATTAAGTAGAAATAATTCCAAAGAATATATAATAACTTCTTTAGAATGTATATAATGTATTTGAAAATATTTAGTTTCAATAATATATGTGATTAATTTTTGTATTAATCTGAAAATCTGATTTTATTAACTTTTTTGTAGTGTATACAACATGGATCAAACGATTAAAAAAAACAAATAAATATTTTGTCTTACTAAAAAACCTATATCTTCCATTGTACGATGCCAAGGTGAACGTCTGACCTACTGCTTAGACCCAACCCCGTAGAGGCGAGTTAAATAATAAAACATATTCAAGGAAAATCAAAAAAATAAAATCTATTAAACATTCATCGTCAGCTGTAACAACTCTTCGACGTCATATTGTAATTATGTTGACTACACAAAATTATAAACATAATCGTACTAAACAAAGTAGAAGGTGATTGTGGCAAGGATATGATATTTAATGGTATCGAAGAATCAGTTCAAAACAGAAAATGATAGATATATAAAGGGACTGAAAGAAAGAGAGAGAGAGAAAATTATAGATAGGGAGAAATGCAGTAAGAAAAAAAAATTAAAAAGAAAAAAATTAGCGAATAAATTCCGCTTGTAAACCAAACAATATTGGTCAAGAAAATAAAAAAAAAATGAGGAGCTTTGTGTTTTAAAGAAATCTTGTAAAGATAGGATAACTATTTGAACAAAAATATTAAAAAACCGATAAGAACAAAGACGGTTGTAGCCGAAACGATAAGACGGGGGAGTAGGAAACTAATATATATATAATTTTAGAGCAGGAAGGAAATTTTTATACGAAATCAATGTAGGGATCAGACGATATAAGTGATATTTTCGTAAAAAGAAACGAATAAAGTGGTTAGGATTCGTGTTAGATATACGTTGTCATCGATAGGAAATTTTGGATTGAAGTTGACGAGGAAAATCGGAACAGGAGATGCTTTTTCTCGGCGAGCACACTATAACGAGCAACGTTACGTGCGGATAAAGGTATTGACAACGTACGGAGGTAGGGGATTAACTGGAACTTAAAGGCGTAAAGAACAAATGCCGCGTGTGCATAGCGACGAACGGAGATATCGCGCGAGATGATGAATCAAGAGGAAAATGGTCCAGGATTGAAAAACGGCACAACTCATTACGACCGATGATAACAGTACGGAACCGGACGACGTTATCACCGCGTTTCAGCACTTCTGTTGTTGGTGCGCGGAGATTTTGTGTGTTCGCAAATGACGGGATGCGATCAATCGATGGTTTTGCGATCCCGGAGACAACACGAAGGACAAAGGAACAGCGGGGTGAAGGTGGGGTGGTGAGCGAGTCGAATGGGAACGGCTTCGCAGCACAATGGCCAGTGGACTCGCACTTGATTAGGTTATCGGTCATGGTTTGTCTTTCGAACGGATCCGGGCGTAGAACTGCCGCGGTGAAGTCGGACGTCCGTACGGCAACGCCCGGTTTAACGATTCGGAAACGTACGATAAAACGGTACGTGCACGCGCATTCTCCGCCGATCCGGGACGATGATTAACGGTTTCCTAGTCCGATACGTACGCGGTATACTTGCTCCTAACCCGTTCCCGAGACGTCCACGTGTAAACGTAATATTATTATCATTATTATATGTACCTATACTTTACGTGTCTGTGGCTGCCGTTACGCGTGTTGTTATGCTAATACAATTGTACAGGGGTGGCTCCATAGTCTTGGATAGGGGGAGGGGAGGCAAGTTATAATTTCACAAAATCTTATGATAAAAAGAAAACAACAATTTTCACAACACAAATTCAAGTTGTCTATTTTTAAAATTGGCAAAAATATCAATATTATGATCTATTCGATTTAGAATATCTACTTTATAATATATATTAATTAGACATAATGCTGATAGTCTATCTTCAGTCATCCTTGAACGAAGCCAAGTTTTTAATCTCCAGTGTGTGGAGAAACTCCTTTTAATCGTCATACCTCTATGGCTTTATCTACATACTAGTGCGTGTCGTATGATAGACCATATTATAATATGCATTTTTTGTTAACAATATACATTTTTTTATAAATACGGTACGGATTTGGGTGGCGCAGTCCCTAGGCCTCCCTGGAGCCGCTCTTGCAGTTGTATCACATATTTTGATAAATTCGACACGTAGGGGCAAATGCCTATGATACAAAGTCTTAAACACATATTACATGTGTGTTCGTGCAGAACAATGGAAAAAGGGTGGTTTCCAGACGGTACAAAAATATCACGATTAAATGTAATACGGAAATTATCTTACGAGTTATAACTCGTTTCGAAAAACACTCGTGACAATAACGTGCGTACAACGTACAACGTTTATGGTTTATTACAACGGTGTAAGAAAAAATGTATAAAAACTTATACTTAACGTATATTATAGTTTCATGCGAAATGATTGATTGTTTTTTACGACGCGTTCATCCCCTTGGTCCATACGTATGTTTTTAAATGATTAATTTTTACTAATTTGACGTAAATACATGAATATACTGAATAATATAGTTAAGGGAGGCGTCCGGGCGTGAATATAGGTAAAATAAAGTTATATTTTTTCCGTAATAACATTTTAATATTTTAACTTTTGGTATACTAACATGTATTTTTAATTTTAAATTCCAAAGAAGAATATATAATATTTATAAAAAAAAAAAAATCGAATGCCGAACTACCAATGTGAATTATTTATAACATTTAAGGTTGAACGATGGTGAAGTGGTAAAGGGTATCTCACGAAATGGCGGTACACTATGTTTATATATATTCAGTTGGTTTTTAAATTTTTTTAGTACTACTTAAATAAGTACATTGGTTTGATATTTAATTTTAATAATATTACATATTGAATTCTGTTTCGGAATATTTAATATATATACATATAATTGGTGGAGTAAAAATTTCCTTAAAAATAGTGTAAAAAGTGAATAATGTCTGCGGATGGAAACGTCGTCGCCATCGTCGTGTATGGTACAGAAATGTACGAAAAATAATTTGATAGGTGCACATAAATTTAATGAAAAAATGGGTGTAGCTTTTTGTGAAAAAAAAAGTTTAACTGCATTTTACACCTGCAACTCCAACCGTTAGTCATTTATGCCCGAGATGGTTCACGAAAACGTACAGCATCTGCATTACATCTCGTGCCTTTGTTAACCGTATACCGCACTCGTTTAGCGCGCGCACAGATAAATTTACAATGGTGAGAGGATAGATATGAGAAAACAATTTTTTTAAGCATTTTTAATATTATTACTTTTGTCTTTTAATTGTTTAAAATTTCTTAAAAGTACGATAGAAGTAAATATTTTATTTTTTTACAATGAACGATGTTTAAAACTAAAAATATATACATTTAGAAAATGTATTACGTAAATACTTGAGTAATTATTAAGATGTTCTCTCCTTCATCTAGTTATTCTTAATACGCCACACACACAAACCGCATATTTTATACGCGAAAATTATTAAAACTAATATTATTGTATTATTGTAATCGAATTTCACAGCAAAATCAATATTCGCGAGCGTGTGAAGAATGGACAACGCATGAAAACACACGAATTTCGTTCTGGTTTTTATTGTTTAATTATTTTTCTTAACGACTCAATTAACCTAATTTTACAATTCGAAACGACGAGCGGTCGCGCACGCGTTCGATTCAGATAATATAAAAACACATTTTTATGCAGTAGTCATTAAGTTTTTATTTTCTTACGATATTTATTCGAACGGTGTTTACGACCCAACCTGATCGCGTCAGAAATATTATAATATACTCGGTGGCCGGCCGGCAGTGGTGGTAAAATATTATATTACCGAGAGCACTGCAAAACAAATTACGAGTTAAATTTCGTCATGTTCGGTAATGTCTTAATAAGGGGACATTTGTATAGTGCCCGTACCAATTACATTAATTGCATTCGTTCCGTTTCAATTGTATAATGTGCAATGCAGTTTATCGTATACGTTTTTCAGAATTTATTTTCTAAATTATTCATAACCGTACTAAAATACTGCTGCTGCTGCTGTTGTTACTGCTGTTAAACTGCTCTTAATTATTTTCTCGCCAGACGCGATTTCTTCGTGTATACACGTCCGGTTCTCTATATTTTATAATATCGTTATATTTTGTAATATTATATTTCGCTATTTTAATTGTAAACCATCTGATATTTTTTCGCCTCTTGTCGACCCGAACGACCTTTATAATATTATACGCCTTAGCCAATTAAATTTTGCCAGAATTCTCTTTATATTAATGTGGTAGTAACCCTCGTAGCAAATTAAATAACCATAATTTAAACAATCGTCCAATTTTTCAAATGCAATTACAATTTTTTACTGGAGCAGCGCATACGGTTGGCTTGTAATTAAAATTACTTCGGTATATTTCGTTCTGCTGTACGACCGATTAATTTTTTTCAATTCTGTTTTCGTCTCTTTTGTGAAATAAAAAATAAAAAAATAATTACCTATTATCATTCTTTTGTTGTCATTACAATAATTGAAAATGCAATAATAACCACAAAAACATATACATACTCATAAGAACACTTATTAGTGCCCATAAAGCTGAAGAGTCTATAAACCAATTTAAAGATTCATTAAATGGATTTAAAAATAGTATAGTACGAGCACGCATTTGAATTGTAATATCTCATATACTAATCTTATTTAATGTAAACCTACCTACACACACACACTTTAAATCGTATTTTAGCATTATTTTATTATGTGAATCTCTATTACGTCTCTTCGTCGATGTAATATTTTTTTGTTTCACACTGTATGTATTTTGTACCAAAGCGAACGGACTAATCTAAACAGACGTGGAATTCATTATGCACTGAAACAACCGTACGTACATACGTATTATTTATGTACGTCCAGCTGATTTGTATAATTTTTCAACGCTCTGCGTTATATATTTTTACATGTGCTTAAAACGAAAAAGAAAATTTCCAATTAGTCATTGCCACACAACACGCATTGACGTTCAATATTCCTGTGAGTATACTATATATATACTGAATCCGATCTTGAAGAGGAAATAAGTTTCCCATTCCGTTAAATAATTCAAGGTACACTGGAGTCCTGTAGAAGTCGGTCGGTGTAATTAAAAACATCGGCTTACTACGTGTTGAAGGCTATCCATACTTATAAATATATATTTATAACGGTTGATGAAATGACTCTGAAAGGTGTTACGTGAACCGAAACCCTTTCCTAGTTGAGCTACGAATGTGCGTATGTGTGCACGCGCGTCTCGGATAAAAGCGGCCAAAGGATTAATTGAAACTTTCAAGATGCTGTGCTGGCACAAAGGAATCATATTACTAGCTAGTACGAGACTTTCGTCGTCTTCTCGAACACCATATTTACCTCGCGGGAGCTTTTCTATAGGAGAAATGGTGGTAACGAGACGTAACTATGATATTATATTTGAATTCCGCAACAGGGGAAAAAAACGTATTAAAAAAAAAAAAACTTAATGCTGAAAAGTGTGGTTGTCGGTAAGCGGCGATGACGAGCGAGGGGTCATATAATATATTTACGGAAAAAACGTATTAATCTTTCAATGCCAGAACTTTAAAAACCCAATGTGTTGGTTTAAGTTTTAAAAAAATACGCGCTATGGGGTGGTGGCGCACAACTTTACGATTTTTAATCTAAAACGACAATTTTCTTGATGTACGTATTATTATTACGTATGATTGCAGTTTGACGGATGCGCGTGCAGGGATTCTATTTTCTTTTCCCATCTCGCTCCGCGCACAATGTCGCGGGATCGCGTTAAACCGTGTTCATATTTCGCTCGTTGTACACACCGCGTGATTCCGTCCATCGAACTCCAATCCGACGTACGCCCGTCACGGTTCACGTAGCCATTAGACGTGAAAAACGATATCTCTCGTACGATACCATCACAATGTTATTACGTAAGAACACTGACGAGCACGAGCTTTATAAAAAATTCAATTTTATTCCGTACGGGTTACGTGTATCATTATTATTACTGCGAAGGCGCACGAAAACACGTGTTTTGTTTTTATCGTATTACGATGCTATGTGTTTGGAATTCACCGGAGCGTTACAAGCTAAAATTATTGTAAACAGCGTTACGCATGCATATAGACGTGTTCCCGGCGAACGAAACTTAATTTATACATCGCCTGTTGACCGTTTAATTATTAACCGTCGTCGTCGTCACTAATGAATTTTTTTCGTGCGACACAGGTCGGACCGTTTTTGGCACGGCAAAGTGCACATAATACCACCGCCGAGCGGAACTGTACTTACCCCCAAAGTGTGTAAAATGTTTGTTTCCGTGAAAATCATTGTGCCGTTTCGCCCTCGAGGCGATCTGCGTGAGGAACGTTTAATAAAATATTTACAATGTGCGCGCGCGGGTGTGTATCGAGTTTACAACGACACACGATTCTCTTTGCGCGGCCCTTGCGTGGGAACTTTCGATAAGCTTATTATTCATAATTAAATTTAATCCAGCCGAGTTTCTCGGGTGGATCGTCAGCAGTCGCTCGTGAAATTCGACTTCACCTGTGCTCGTGCGTGCGCTACCGCTCGGGTCCCGAGTTCACCACTTTACACTGTCGGCCGCGTTTATTGACATTTCCGACGCCGAACAACGTCGTACAAACAGTACACTGGTGACCGGAGCACACGCGCAACGTGGAATGTGACATCCTCCCGAAGTTCTGGTCGTAACGATGCGGTCAAATTAACACGAAGAAACACGAACGTCCAGATCAGAGGCGGAACTAGGGGGAGGAAGATGGGGTTTAGTATCCGGACGTAACATTTCAGAGGGTGTAATTTTTGTAATATTAATCTATAATCGACTACTAGTTTGATATTTTTTAATGATAAGTATGTACTCAATAAGTATAATTGTATATATGCTTATTATTAGAAAACAATTGTAGGGAAAAATATTTGATTCTTTGTTTATGATAAGGCGTAATTTTAATATTTTTATGCTTACCGATATTAGTTATTCAGGTAGGATCAATTTCGAACATTATCCAAACGTGAATCGTGCAAATCGTCTCAATTGTATCTTACAAATACAAGATAAAAACAGATTAGATACATTTTAACGTTGACAAATCGAATGTATTTGTTTAACAGCGTAGAAACGTAACCGATCCGTTTTTATATGCATCTGTATGGATTATTTAATGTACGTTTATCATCATCGTTAGTTTTATTTGTACAAGAAATCTGGCGAACAATGATTTCGTAACACTCGCGGAAACGTGTAGATTCCCATTTATAAACATACATGGTTCCATAAATATATTTACATGATTCCGCATAATTTTCAATTCAGAGTGGACGTACCATTTTCGTTAACAGTGGTTTTAGTGGCTATTTATTATGTGAGGAATTGAAAGACAATTTTCGTATTATATATTGAATATAGCGCGGTTATTATTTTGTTTTGTTTTAATAAACATTATTAGGCTGCATATTATTAAATGATGACAAACAACGGTGGTATATATTTTTTTAACATCTATGTTTGGCCCCTTAGTTAAACACATTTTAGGTAAATATGTATATGAGTATACAAACCAAACTCAAGCGATGCTCAAAATGTTGTCGTCTATATAAATTCACAAAGGTTTAACGGATGGTATGGCAATGTTGCACTTAAAACAATTCATATTTATACATGAAATTCGAAAAATCTTGTTTGATTATAAATAGTTATGAAAATCTACACGATTCCGAAAATGTTGTGGAATTGCATTGTATCCCGAGAATCCGAAAACTTTTCACAAAAATATGCATAAATAAATATTTACACAAATTGATACACACGTATTCACACGCATATACGTGTTAAAAGTTAATCCGACCGCTTTTGGCAAAATATAGAATTTTTAACAAATTACTTATAACAAAAAGGTTTTGCTTGCAAACATTTTCGAAAATCTGTGTACGTAGTAAAAGTTCAAATTTTCTTTTCATTCTAGGTCACATTGTAACTCACAATCTTGTGATCTAAGAGCGTCTCTAGTACACGACTTGACTGATAAATTCTAAATTCTTCTTGGATATTGGTAATACATATTGTATGATAATATAAAATATGTTATTACAAAAAATAGCCTTAAACTTAATTTTGCGAAGAAAATTTTTCATAAATAATAATTGGTTGCCGAGGTAATGGCGATACTTTTCTCTCAATTTATTTTAAAAATGTATTACTTTTACACATTCTCCTATACTCATTTACGTGGTGATGTATACTGTAGTGTCTGGAATCAAATGCCATAAGTCACCCGGATAATTTTAACCGGAAACCTCTAAGCATAAGTCCACAAATGTATGATGTTCTTTTTAGTAGAATTTTAATCAGAATCTGATTTTTTTATTAAACTGATGAAACTCGTATTTTTATAATAATTAATTATACTATAACATGTATAAAAATAGATACTGAAACTACGATCTTTGTTCAGAGTATTTAAACATCGTAAAATTAAAAGTAACTTATTTTATTTAAGTTTTTATTACCCTATGGCTAATATACTAACCCATGTTCGCAAGATCAAAGTTATCATTAGGTTTGATTATTGGAATTAGAACGCAAATTATAAATGTTTGTGTAACAATTTAAATATATAATATTAGCTAAAAGGTTTGCAAGTGAATTACATGTGGTCTAGTTTAAAATATCTCTTAACTTATTCCCTACCACCACAGCAATATAATTTTATTATTTTTGTTTTAAAATTATACAAAATATTATTATCTTTATCATGTGTTGTGATTTAATTTTTGTGTCCACATGATACTTTGTACTGATCTGTTTTACTATTTTTTTTTCATGTTTTGCTCATTTTTTCCACAGGATTTGGCGTCGAAGTATTAAAAGTGTCTCCGGTGCTGATAGCGACCTTGAGTTTTTGCCTGTTACTTATCATACTTGCAGCAATTGTCGTTATGCGGTTGAAGAACTCCAACAACAGAAAACGTAATGGTAGACAGATTAACGGACAAGCTGGTGACAAACAGGTGATAGTTCATCAGCGGAGCAACGGACAAGTGTCCACGGCCATATTAGAAACAGATACCGACCCTGACTTGATCCAAGTGAAATATGGTAAATATCATTGTAAATATCTTATAATCATTATTTTTTTATTAAATACGCGATATTTTTTCAATTTTACCAATAATTTTGATTGTTGTCATTCTTCACGACGTATTTATGTATTTATAATTTCACCCGTGTTTGTGTTATATAATAATATTAAAATATTGTTTTCACTCGTGCTAAACTGATAATCAAGACATTAATTCAAAATAATCGTAAGAAAAATCATATCTAATGCAATTTAGATTTAATAATACAATATTTTTATCAGCCCACGTGAATTATTAGTCTTACCATAAATAAGAATAATATTATACATTAGTAAAAGGAAACGTTTTCCAAAAACTAATCTTATAATAATTTAAATTAAACCGCGTAAAATAAAATCACTGAAGGCAATATTACCGTAAAATCAAAATTTCAATTTTCAATTGTTATTAAGCATTTTTATATTATATTTTCAATGATTGTTTATCTGAAATAAATCAGTATTCGACTGCAAGGTATTCTTTTCCGATTGTGTGCAAAACGTTTCAAGTGATCGAATTCGTTTAAAATTAAAAACTGCGTAACTTTTTTTTTTCCACGCGTGCTTTTTATAAGGGTATATAGTTCATGTTGGAGGTTCTTGAAAAATAAAGATTGTATTATGGAAATTCGACTGACTAAATTCGAATCGATGCGGTACCGCCCATAAGGTTTTCGTATTATTCTCGGTATGCGTCGTTTCAAAAGACACCTTATATACCTAGTTAGTAGACGTCGAAAACACGTCGTATTTCAAACGACGAGATAAGTTTTTAAAGTACAAGCGTGTAGTTTGGCGCTCAACATGAGACGATTTTATTTTTTCGATTGCATCGAAAACAATTACTCGAATAATAGTGCACAGTTTATCATTACATCCCTGTTGGTATTTAAATAAGTCTTAATTCTTTCAAAATTTCCAGAAAACCTAATCTCGTATAAAATATATTTATATATGACGATATTATATATAATATATATGATGAGGGATGCCTAAACATAAATAATAAAAGAAAGAAAGATGTCCGATTGAAGAGTATGTTTTTTCCACCATCATATATTATGTTTGAATTTATGTGTACGATGCTAGAACGATAAAATTGATTCTGTTGTTCATCATCGGCCGAGAAAAATATTACATAAAAATGAAATCGAAAACTCCGACTATATTATTATAAAGATAATGTGTTGTGTAATATTGTGAGTACTTTAGTACAATTTATGCAAAAAAAAAGGATAAAAACATAATATATAAATATAATCAAACATCAAAATTACACGTTTTAAGATAAGAGCATGCGTTCAAAATTATTACCAGTATTAATTAAAACAATAACGAATAATTTCAAAAGGGTGTTTGATCAGGGGGAAAATGGTAAAATATTATATTTTAGAATATTCTTTTTAATAAACTGTATGTATATATAACTCTAATACCATTCACTCATCAACTGATCAATGTTCAGCTAAAACTACCATATCAATTAATTTTACATTTTTGGGGAAATGTGCTCAACTATGCATAAGTTCGCTAAGAGAGGATTTTTTAAAAATCGCATTTTTAGCGTTTAAACAGACTTGGACCCTGAGATAAATGTAATCATTTTTCGCTTTTTGATTACCTAGGAAACATTTTACTTTGTTTAATATGTTGATTTCAATAAATACCGATTGATGTATATGTAAATCAATAAAGTATAACCAATTAAAAAATAATAAATAGTATGAATGACCAATATTAAAATAACGATTAGAATGGCAGTTGTGCAATTTTTTTTTTTTATTTTACATTTGTTTAAATTAAAATAGTAATCGCTCTAGTCCAATATGATAAAATATCTTCCTGGTGACAGGATACATAACTACTATATTTGTTAATAATTTCTTGTGGTCAACCAATGCTGATCGGTTTCAAAACACATGTCACGAAGTTTTAAATGTTTAAAAATTACGTTGGAATAGCAAAGATATATGTAGTATAAAAAATAAAATAATAGTATCATTAAACAGTAGTGGGGCGATGTATTTTTAGTGAGAACAAAAAATTAACAGGGAACGAATGAATTACACGTACGTTTTGTTTAAATCTGTTGAAAATCGTTTGAAAATGTTGATAAAGTTTAAAACGGAAAAAAACACCCGTGGAAAAGTTTTCACCAAAGCATATACAAAACTTGTTCTTGTAATTTCTTCGCCGAGAAAGGTAGTTTTTGGTGTCGTGGGACCGAGAAGAAGACCGCATATTGTATGGCATAATGTGCACGTAACCGAACACGGGTAGCCGCGTGATTAGGGAGATTTTTCCGCGCGACACATAATGAGAAACTTTGGGGCAGTGTTGCGTTATGCAGCATACGCGATGGCAACGGTTTGTGCAATAACGAATCGTATACGTCACACCGGTGTTTTCTCGCCGAATATTCCGACCAATGGTGCGAAATCGTTCATTGTTTTCGTAGTACCTATATATTTTCTTGGAACGTTTTAAAAACCGTTTCCGAACGTTCACAGCAACGCACGACTTATACGTACACGCGGCGCTGATCCGGGCAGGCGAGATATTTCAAGTACCCCGGGACTAACCAGTCCTCCTTTACTTTACACTTGTTTGGTCAAGATATACGTACTGTTTGCGCTTGTACCTCGGTGCAATAAAAATATTTTTATAAAAAGCTGAGACCTGTCGAACGCACGGGTCCCGGGGTTCTAGCCCTTCCTGCCCCACCATATCGTTGGCCCTGCGCGTTGACCATTGGAAAAGACGCCGTTTCAATCTCGACTGGCGCACTTGTACGAGCCTACAGCGTTGGTACCCATCGTCCCTCGACATGCACACGAACGATTTCAAGAGACGATCGGGAAGCGATTATCATTCGCACAGACAATATACCCGTACATATATATCATACCGGAAAAACATTGTTAAATATTGGCATTGCGGTTGTCGTGTACATGATTGTATGTATATTATCTACGTGCGTGCGTTTACCTTTCGACATCGTCGTTTTTGTTATTTTGTTTTACACCTTTTACATGTTTACCATGCGGCTTTATGCCGATAATCGTGCAACTTCCACGTGTACACGCGTGTATGCATAATTGATAATAGGATTTCGAAGAATCGCCCGGTGTTTTGACCGAGCGCAAAATGATCCGCGTTCGAGAAATTTTGCATACGTGTATAATACACAGCTTTATACATGTTCCGATATATATATATATTATGTATATGTACGTATTAATTATTCGGGTGGATGAAATAAAAATGACCGACTCTTCGGAATGAATAATTTATTCGTTCGCACAAAACCGCCCCCGACGCCGCGTGCCGATCAATCGACGTAGTCGTTTCGCACGCGCACGGAACGTTGTGATAAGGTCCCTTACAGACGTCGAAGAGTTTCATATGATCAAGGAATTTCAATGGCGTATCTTGAAACATACACTCTTAAATATTGAAATTATACATTATTTTGGAAATTGTAGATTATAAAAATCAGTCTGTATTAAATTTTCAGGTTCTAAAAATGCAATATAATCAATCTGAAAAATAATTTAAACAATTGTTATTTTTGAAAAAATTATCGTAAAACCGTATCCAATATTTCAAATAGGTTAATTAAAGAAAAAAAAGAAAATTAAAAGTAAAAATAACGGATAATCATGTCCAATAGAATGAACACTTATTCTGGTTAAAATCTAAAAGTTTTCAGAAATATCCTCTGACAGTTTTTAAAAATCATAAAAGGTAATAATCTAAAGTACATTTTCCTTAGGACTACTGCGTATATAATTATTTCTTTAAGTAGGCATATAAATAAAACAGAAATGAATATCCATATTTACTGGTTGTATACAAATATATATTAATTACTATATTATAATACCGTCTCTTATCTCGTATTATTACTATTGTTAAGACTAGAATTTTTGAATCTTTTGTGACACATTTTTTTTTGGAACAAAAAATTGAATTGTGTAATACGTCTCCAAGTTTTTTTTTCTCTAAAGATTTTCAATAGATTTTTATGATTCAACGTTTACATACTATTGTTATATAAGCCATCGTATCCATCGATCCATCGATCGGTAAAATATAATAGGTTTAACTCTATCTTTTTATAATTCTATAATAACTAAAACTACAAAAGTTACACGATTTATTTTACACTTTGAAGGACGTATTATCAAACGGTTGTCGATCATTGTAGGTCTTTGGCATTAGCGTTTTAGATAATTTTACGATTAGATAATGGAAGGGAAATAAATTAAAACATTTTAGACCGTACATTTACGTGCGTGGTGTTTATTATTTTTTTTATAATTTTATTTTTTTAATTTTTACGAATATTGTTCATAATTTAATGCTTTACGGATGATGGTTGACCACCGCCGAGTCTTGTTTAACGACAAACATAATAATTACTACTGCAGTACAGAATGGTATTTTTTTTTTCTCACAGACCCGTCGGACCCGCTAAAACTGCGCAACGGTGGCGTGCAGTTCCCCAACGATCCACGGAACTCGTCCGCCGGATGGATCACTGGCGGCCAATCCTCATCGTCGCCATCGTCGTCGTCCTCACCATCGGCGGCCGACACGTTACGCAGAGGTACAACGGCCGTCCTTCCATCATCGTCCACCGAGCGGCCTCTGGCTGACGGCCACCGCGTTTGGGACGACGTCGGTGTGCTGCGGCCGTTCAGCTACACGCAGCCGCAGCAGCAGCCGCCACCGCAACTCCTGTCCCGGCTCCAGGACCCATCCGAGCTAAACGGGGCGGCCATCAAGGAGAAACTCATGATGTCCAGCAGTCACATACCCGAGAGCTGCGTGTGAACGGGCCGAGCGCGTGCCGTACGAAAGGAACCCTTTCCCGGTGACCGTCTTTCGGAGTCACCCGAGTGGACACGAAACAAACACGTTCCCGTTCCCAGAACCACCACTGACGCACGGCCGCCCCCTGCCGAATCGCGGTCGAAGGGACAGGTCGACGGTTAATAAACACCTCCGCGTTCGCCGACATTTCAACGGCCACGGCGATTGGGCAAATATAATAAAGCAATTCTAGAGGACCTACGAACGGGCGTCGCGCGCGTCTTCCAGCAGAAAATCACCTGATCGTCCGCGCGAAAACCACTTGGATAAAAAAAAAAAAAATTCGTTCGACAACAATGTCCACAAATAGTAATATGATGTTGTTTCCCCGGTCGATCGATACATTTTGTTCATTGTCGAACACATATTTTCTTGATGTGCACGTGTTCACTCGTTACATATCCCTTATTATTGTACAGATACTATATACATATATATATATATATATCGACCAGAAACGTCAACTAGTCTACGCGTGAAAACATGCGTGGTATAACCTATACGGCGACCATAACATAGTATAAAACACTTGTAAACAATAGAAATCAGAAAACATTTCGCGTCATCACTATCGTCTTACCGTGATACTTTTTTTTTCCCTAAAAACCCCGAACGAAATTAAGCCAATGGTGTATACAAGTATGTTACGAGGATTTACTGTAATTGGAATATTTATTATTGTCTAGAAAACATTACGTAATGTAAATCTATTATCTTAAATTAATTTTACGAGTATTATGCTATTTATATAATAATGGACTATCTGTCATTATATATTTAGATAATATTTAAAACCTATCAACTCTCAACACATATCAGATTTTATAGCGCCCGAAGTAGTACTTTCAACGAGTTTCAAACAGCAAAAAAAACATTTTCGTTTCAAACATTTTTTTTTAGAATATTATGAACTAGAAACAAAAATTTCTTATATCTATCGTCATTATCTATTATAATAACGATACGCAACCACCAAGGGCGATTAGACTAGTAATGCTTGTCACTAACAAATAAATTAACAAATAGTAAATAATGATAAAAACTAATTTTTATTAAAAAATCCATAAATTATAACATACTGATATGTTCTTTAGTGTCATGTTCAAAATTCCCATAGGCCGGATTCGGACTACAAAATGTTTGCCACTACTCCAACCTGACTTTTACTCCTATAAAATCATTATTATTATTATTATTATTATTGTTATTGTTGTTGTTGTTGTTGTTAAATATTTGTTGCTGGTTTATAATACTCTCTCAACGTCGAGTACATTAGAAAGGTAATTTTTGCTTCCAGACGTAACGGTACATCCTTTTATTATAAATTATTATCTAGTTGTATAGTATATTATAACACTAACCTAACCTATTCGTGTATTATAATATAATTATTATGATGTAATATAATATAAATAAATGTAATAAGGCTAATACACTGACCTAGACTAATGATCGACCTATGTTTGTGTAGTATAAATAAATTTATAAATAAAAAGCTTGGTCTTTCCCTCATATCATATGTATAACCATCGTTTTCCTAGCGCGTATTTGTATTTCATATATATATTTATAATCATGTTGTTCCTTCTCATAGTTTTCGTTACTATATTATACTGTATACATATAAGATTATATATATATATATAGGTTGAATTGTAAATATGATTTCTATCATTTTGAGTGAAAAAGAGAGAGGGATGAAAACAATGTTTACTGTACCTATATATATGTATTTATATATATTTAAATTTAGTATATATTCTTGTTTTATATAAGATTATTATGTATGTGTGTACATTTGTACGTTACCTTTATTATCCTAGATATTGTGTTATGACATGTATCGTATTATAAATGTACTCTTATATTAATATTATGATCGTTGTTGTTTTGTTTATAAAAATAAAGCATTTGTGAAATACTCTTCCGCGAGTTCTGTTTTCATTTAGACAAAAAAATTATACGAAAAATTGTGAAATTTATACCTCTCTGTACACACAAACAAATCCGTTCGTTTGTTTTGTATGAAAGTGTTAAATTGAATTTTAACATTTGTGGACACCTATTGAGAATGACCAGCGGACAGTGATTTGTAACCAGATGAAAACAGAAAAAAATTCGACGTCCTGAAGTAAGTTGTCTTTCACTGGAAATAAAAAAAAATAAAAAATACGAAAAGTTTTATGCTAGATAGCCATGTACATAATATAATTTATCATATGATCGGTATACTTTTGATCATTTTATTATTCAATTGGTGTTTTATTGGCGAATAAATGAAACATGGTTATCAGTAAAAGTATAAAACCTTTTCTTTACGCTTACACTTGTCTGATTATGACGTAGGTGTCCAGGAAACAGAAATTATATTAGGTATTATCAATTTCATTTCATTATAGATATTCCTAACTGTTTGTACAGAAAAAAAAAAACCAAAAAAGGTATTTGATTGAAGGTTATTATTATTACTTCTCATTTTAATGAAAAATAGCGAATATACACGCGATTTTTTTAATCGATAAGCTAAATTATTTGTTATATTATTTTCTATATTGTTTACCGTTCCCGTCTAATAATAGCACTCCAGTGTTAACGGACGAGAAATTAATCGACAACACGAACGTCGTTTAACATTTATTAATTATTGATAACCAATCAAAAGGGGGCAGATTCAATTACTATACACATGACCTATGGGCTGTGGGTAAATTATTTGAATATCGACGTGTTTATAAATAGAAGGAAAAAAAAATACATACACGACCTTGATTGTTCATGCATATCGAAAGAAAGCCAATCAGTGCACATCAAACGGGCATCGATATGAACGCGATAGAAAACGTCCGCCCCGAATTGATCGCATTTAACATGAATTACCTAACTGAGTTGTTGAATACGTCTCCATAGCGGTTGATCTGCGGCAGCCGTTATACGTGATTTTTATCTTACTATCGAAACAACATTCAACCTCTGATCTCGACCAAACCGCAGAGAACGTGAATACGATGGATACGACGATGGACTATTTAAATAATCTTTTAATATAGTACTATCTATTCGAGCAGGGACCGATGTGACAGTATTACCATGTTGTTATCACATGACGCGTAAGTGCCGTACACGAAAAGGAATAATCAATACAAACACGTTTACTCTCGTACAACAATAATTGTTTCTTATGAACTTGTTTTGTTCGTACACAAAATAAGGACTTCTGTGTCATCCGGGATGATCCATTGTGTACGGTACCCACCGAAAAACATTTATTTTCGTATCAATCGACATTTTAGGTATCTAACGTAGTAGCACGTAAACTTATCTTGAGAATTTGGACTTTCAAATCGTTTTTTTTCCCAAGGGCACTCGCTACAAATGTTCCAAACCATAGCTTTATTCTTTGAAATTCGCATATCATGTTGCACGACTCATAAGAACTCTAAACATGTCGTTTAAATATATATTTCTAATATATATTAAAAATACACTTTCAAAGACGGTTCAAAAAAAAATGTAGTTCGATCAAATGAATTAATTGAGTAACTGTTAATACATTTAATACGAAGTAAAAAAAAAAAAAATATGCTTAAAATTAATTCAAAAATATGGTATTAGTAATATTTTATTTTTTTTTGACGGTACAAAAAGTAAACGATTTTTATAAATACGTACGAATCGATTTTTTTTTCCATTAAAACATTTATGTTTTTTAATATATTTCTGAAAATCATCTTTGAAAAATTCAACGAAAATATAAATAAACTTTAAAAATAACGTGTATTTTATGGTAAAATAAACATTAAAATACACAAGCATAAAGTTCTCGAGTTCGAGGTCAATTATCTGTTTAACTGAAGAGTGCACTTATATATATATATATATAAATATGTGTGCGTGCGTGTAACAATTTTCATTATATTTTCCCATAAGCTCTGCTCCGTATAGTTTGTTAACAAATATATAATTTAAAATGTATTGAGGTAAAATTCGAAAAATACATTAAAGTTCACGATATCGTTTCGTATAAGGATCGAGGCATCGCGCCAAGTAAACGGTACTTTAATCGCGGTACGACGAAATCACCGGAGGCAGTTGCAAACCTCCGAGGTCGTATGGAAATCGTTTTTTATTTATATACATTATGCTTTTCGATTTCCAGACACATATACGTTCGTTGGTAGTTTCAGGATTTTGACGAATCGTCCGCACACCGTGTTGTTTCATTTTCTCACAACGAGTTCCGATTCGAAGCACTCGCGATCGTTATCGGAATATTTTCCCCCGCAAAATAACTGTACAAGACGCAGGGATGAACGTACTACACCAATCATTACTGAGACTCAAATGGTCGATCTCGGTTTTACACAACTTTCGTGAGTCTTGTCGGTTTCAAAAGATGAAGTTCATACGTTTACTCCTCCACTAATGGAATGTTTTAATACGAACGTGTAATAATTCGATAACCACTCGATTTTTCGCGAAAACATTAGCAGATTTATAATTAGCTTCTTGCGTATGATTCGCGATGTACATTCGTGGTACATTCATTGTGTTGCATTGGTTTTAGAACGAAGCGCGTCGAACAAACCGTTTGTACGAAATTATCTTTTTAGCAACACGGTTGTGATAATCTATTTGTTCGACGGCGTTCTGAAAATAATTGGAATGTAGCACGTCGATATCTCCAAGGGACGAAACACAAACGTTTCGCGCGCGCACACCTTATTGCGTATGGGTGGATTAGATTTCGAAAACGCATAGGACCGATAAAAGAAAACCCTATCGACCGGAATAACGAAGTGAAATGGGGCGGCGGCGGCGTCTAACCGTGGGTACGGAAATTCCGGGTAAATATCGTTTTTAATCTCGTCGTCGTCGTCGTCGTCGCTGTGAATAAACACGGGGCGAGAGGGACCGGACGGAACGGTATTAGTGTTTCGAAATTGACCTTTCATTCCCGCCCACGCGCGCATCCATCTCTCGTACACCCTTTGTGCGGGGCAGTCGAAAAGGCGGTAGAAATAAAACAACCCCATCGTCGTCGTCGTCGTCGGCCAAGGGTTAAGAAAATCGTTTTCGCAGACGGCAGCGATGACGACGGGGATTAATGGTCAAACGTGTACCCTCCGGCCGTTTGATACGTGCGTGTGTGTCGGCCATAAATGTGTATATACATACATAAGGTTTGTCTTTTGGCGAGCTATTCATTCCCATGACATTCGGTCGTCGGCTCTTCTGTATATTCTTCTACGACCTTCTTATTTTTCACTCCCTCACACCTCCACTGCTCCTACACCTGCACAACGGTGGTCTTTCATTATTTCGATTATTTTCCCCGTCCTCTTCAACCTTTCCCTGTGGCCACCTTCCGTACATCTGTGTGTCCTCATTTCCCCCCTAGGTCTTGTGGACGATTGAATGAACCTACCCCCGCCCACCAGCCAGCCCAGCCGTCGTCCGGCCGAAAAGCGGTTTCCGGCGCCCGGTCAAATAGACCCGTTTCCGGGATTTCCGCGGTGGCAGGGTGCGGCCGTAAAGGGAAGGTGGTATGCTAATTTCGCGCGTGGCTTCGGGAACGCGTACAAATATAGGTGTACGTCGTTGTCGCCAAACGATTATTGTTACGAGTACGCGTTGTTGTTCACGAAACAATTCGGCCGGCACTGTATTATGTACCACGCGGATACGTCGTTATTATTATTATTATTATTATTATGTTTTGGTGTGTATGCACTCCACCGAGATAATAGTGTATATAATTTACGATTTCGCCGACGCTCCCCGAAAACGAGTCAATGTTTATAATATTATTATTGTGCTTGCGCGTACACTGCATCGGTAATAAAATGCTCTTTGGCCTGACAAATTGATTTTTGAATTTCTCTTACTTCGGTGTACCTATGTTTTATTGTTAAAACACTACTACGAAACGTTATATACAATGGGCTATATTATATACTTATATACAAATTAATTATTTTCCGTAAAGATAAAGCAAGCTATAATCGCTGACATTCATATTATCACCGTTGTGCCGTTGTACTGATATCCTTTTAACTTGAGAAAAGTCTGTGGACCCATGACAAGTTCATAGATTCTCCTCCCTTTCCACCGACTTCCATTGCTATTTTTCTGATATGTCACAAGCAATATTGTAAACAAATAGCAAATAAAAATTATAAATGCAGTGATTGCAACTTTGGAATTCGGAAATCATGAAAATCTTAGAAGCGCAAAAATAAATAAACAGAAAACGTGTGTTCTGAAACAAAAAACCGTGCCGTGATCCATTTGTTTACCGTGATGTGCATACGCGTTTTTAATCCCGACGTGTATGCTGACGAGACGCTCAAACAAACATTGAGTGGGTGGGGTGATGAACGTTTTGCGTTTATCAACAGTAGATTTTTCTTTATGGCTTTTTCTTCACAAAAACTATAGAATATATTCAACGCTATATTGCAAAATGTACACATATAAACAATTTTTTTTTTAAACTCTATTTTATATGTACAATAATCTGTTGTCTACGGGCACAGTAAAATATTCGATAATTATATACAAGCATGAATGATTTGATGAAAGATATTCACTCAGTTGCGGAACTTCCATTTTTATTATTTAAATTTTTTAATTTTTATTCATTTAGAAGATTACGGCTCTAGGTCCTTTTGAGCTGGCTTCGAGGTTCACTAGAAATTGTTAGGGTTCCTAAGTTTGATATGAGAGGGTTGGAATGCGAAGAGTGGAATCAGTAGTGGAAACATTTATAATATATTATTGTTTCTACGTGCATAATTTTAATATTCAAATCTGAATAGAGTATCTAATTAGAAATATATGGAAGGGTGATAATAATTTTACAAAGAGTGGTATTTTGAAATTTTTGGATTTTGTTAGTGTTAGATTTTTGACGTTGCCCTACTATTGGAGGCCATACGTCCACACTGGTTTGATTAAATATTTATACATAAGGAATTTTGGTTTTAGTTTAGTTTGTTTACTAAAGATTAACGTATTTAGAATTCGACGATGTGCATTTAAAGCTAGTATCTTGGCTGTTTATCAATGGTGTTAAGCATTGTTGGTCACCTCCTACTATGAAGTTGTGATTTAGAGTGCTAAAACAATCGGCATTGTTTCGGGTATTTGTATAATGTCGTGGAAGAGAATATATAGCAGAAACTGTTATAATATTAATTAAAATATGGCAACAGTGTTGGGAATATTGTTAAAAATGTGTAATAGTATGATATATTAATGATGATTTAATCTATTTTGCTACACTTCTGTGAGCAGAATCATCTGAGAGATAATTTTTTGAAAGGTTATATCCAAGTATGAGAATATGAGAATACTTGGTAAAATGCGTTTCAGATACTCAAGTAACATTAAAACGTTAATCATAAAGTATTATTGTAAGTTCATCAGAATAACTTGTATATACATAATTATAATAAATAATAAATATTTGCATTAAATAGAAGAATTGAAATTTAAATATTTGTGAAATTAATTTATTAAGTAGGGCGATTAAAGGGTTAATAAATTACTAAAAATCATCAATTAAGTTTAATATTATTTTGATTTTATTCAGAGTGAGTGAAGGATCCACATTGTAGGAAGAATTCATCGAGGTGGCGTAAGTGTAAGTTGGATAAGAGTCAACGGAGTGTTTTAAGGAGTTTCTACTGGGTGACTATCTTTAGTTCCAATATTTGCAAAGTGAAAAGTATTTTGTTATGGTTTCTTACGACTTTGAAGGTTCTTGTAAACCAGTGGTCTTAAACATACGGTCCGAAATAAAACTACATTTTGAACAAAAACAATTTTTTTTTACGCATCATAAATACCTGCAAAAAATATCTGATGTTCATAATATTTTATTTTTACATTAATCGTTTAGAAAATCCATTATACTCGATAAAGTATTTGAAATGCAATAAATCTTATCTATAAAGATAAATATCATTTGTGTTTCGGTGTTGGTGCCGTAATAGTGGATAACTGTTAGACTGTGACCAGTATTATTCTGTTCGTATTAGTAACTAGTTGCTATTCAAGTGTAATTTTAAATTTAAGTTTATATGGTTTATGAATAGATTTGCAGATTTTAAAAAATATAAAAATGATTTTCTATTTTTTAGTGAACCATTTTCTATAAATGTAGAACATGTGAGGGAAGATTTAAAACTCGAGTTAATTGATTTGCAATTTAAATCTGTTTTAAAATCAAAATTTGAAACCGTTAGAGTTCCAGAAATGTTTAAATATCTTGGAAACAGTTATCCAAAATTAAAGAAACACTTTTCTAATATTTTATCTATGTTCGGTAGCTCTTATGTATATGAACAATTATTTTCTCTCGTGAAATTAAATAAATCGAAAAGTCGCAATCAAATTTCAAATGTAAAATTACTAATCTCTTTTACATTTAGTATCAAAAAATTCTTGTGCAAATATAGACAGCTTGGTACAAAAGAAAAGATTTCAAGTTTCAAGTGCAGCTCAAAAATAAAAATAAACAAATTATCAAAATATTTTTAGATTTTAATTCTAATTTTTTTTTTAGTTAATGTTCATCATATTTTTTCAATGATAATTTTGTAGTAATAATAAGTGAAATAAACATCTACTTTGTTTATATTTTTATAAATAATGTTGGTAATGGTAATTTTAATAAAATCAATTTCATAATATATTAAGTCATTTAGAATATTTTAGATAAATGTAATTTGTATGTATTTTCGCCTTCATATTGTCTTCAGTTTTTAGTTTTTAAATAAAAAAAGGCCACATAAAATTTGGCCCGTGAACTCTCTTATGAAAAAATATATGGCTCGTAGATAATTTGAGTTTAAGAACACTGTTGTAGACTGTGCAGCCCTTATAGTTTGTTAGATATTTTCTAGAATACATGGCACATTTAGATTGTGCATCATATGGGTTCAGACATGCTGGCAATGTATGTCGAGCTTCACAACATACACACCGATACATACAATCACAGTAAGATTTTGTGTGGTCATAATTTTGGCAATTATTACATTGATTTGTTGTTTTAGATTTAAATAGCTCCTTTACTTTTAATTTTCTGTAAAGGAGTGTAAGTTTAAAAATGTAATTTGTCTATATGGTTGGTTCTAAGTTAACGAAAAAAAAGTGAAAGTGGATTTCGTTGATCTTTTGTAAAACGAATGACACTTTTCTAATCTCAAATAGGTGCAATTCTATCTCAGATTTAATTGTATCTGTCAGTATTGGATGAAAATATTGAACGACATTATTTATTGGTTTGTCTTTCTTCGTCTGATGAGTATAATATTCCGAAATTAGTTCTTAAAGAAAATAAATTAGTTTTCTATAAGAATGTGGGTTGGTTTTCACCATTTTCAACTAATCGATTGAATATTTACAGTAAAGGTTGTTTAGTCCGATAAAATCGATGATACTTTCATATATATGAAAGAAATTGATAATACTTTTAATAAAAATTGTAGTTGGATGTGGAGTTATTTTTTGTTTCCTATGTGGATTGGATCTGCAGGACCAATGTTATTTCCGCATTATTCATTGAAGACATGGCCATAGGATCATCTTGTAATAGCACATCAAAACAATTTCTGGATAAAATAATTTTTTACATGTAAAAAATAATATAAAGTACTCCATAAGATGAATTACTGTGGTGCCGGAAACTGAAGTAATTGACTCTCTCCACTGTTACATCACCTCTTATCGATATTATACCCGTCGAGAAGGGATTAATAAGATTTTACAATGTGTTTCAATCATTATATCCATTTCAACTAATTTGTGGTATGAATCTATTTTCTGTATCGAATTTGACGTTTATATGGATCCTCGATCATCGCGCGCTGGATAAGTACCACCATGTTATTTTTTATTAATTGCATTCGGTCAAATTTCTTAATTTTTGACGCCTATGTGCGTACCGTTTGTTCGGTGAAACGGATCATTCAAAATTGACTTCATGCGTGAATATCACTTCTTATAGCTTAAAGATATCTAGATACCTTCACGTCAGATATCCAGATCGTATTTTAAGCAACCCGTTGTTGCTCAAACATTGTACTCTGTAACAAACTATATATGCAACAATTCATACTTTACGTATAAAAATAGGATCCTCTACCTCGTCATACGAATATTGCTTTCATTATCCCCGCAAGTTAACAATAGTTTGTTTTTTGTTGTATCATGATACAAAAAAAAAAAAGGTTAGGTTATTCTAGTATCCAGATATTTTATTTTCGACAAGGGTTAACGTTGTAAAACGCTCAAGTATACCAACTCGATGACAACTGATCGGTATCCTAGTAAATGGATCGTGTCTATAAATCGTATATAGTAGAGATATCGATTAAAGTAATACCTTGGGGCAGTTTGGGACCAACGTCGTTGAAAACAATAAATTGTTGACCGACACGCGTGATTGTTTTGCTGGTAATTAATTGTACAACTGAAAACTCATTTCCCCGCGAACGTAATTACTCGTATTATTATCATTGTTATTCCGTTTTAGCACTGGTACGTTCATTTGGTTTTATTCACCATGTTACGGTTAACGTTCACTACAACAATACCGAGATGCGACCATCGAAATCTCCTGCATCTCACGTACTTTTGAGCCTTTCACTATAGTACCCGGAAGACGACGACTAGTTGCATACAACTTTGGAATGCAGTATGGTTGAGCCATTTTACAATTTCTTCTTCTTCTTCAATCATCTTTGTTTAAAATTAACTTCTATGAGGCTTACCGTTTACAGAGTAAGAATTTTCTTTGAACAACAGCATAGGCGCAACTAGGGTAAACAATCTGGGGGGACTACAGCCCTCCTACCAAAACTTAAAATAACCTGTAGATTACTCACTTTATATACCATGTTAATATATTTAGATTCTGAGCCAAGTTGAATTTACTGCAATGTTTCTTTTTTTGTATATGACACTATTGTGAGTTAAGTATACTGTATTCGGTATGCCATATTAGCTTGGAATATTTATGGGGGGGTCTAAATCTCGGTCCTGAGGACTACCCCCCTTCCTACCTAGTTGTGCATATTAACAATAGTCATTTATTCGTATCATCCTTTAAATATGCAATTTTCACATTCGTTCGATAACAAATCGACATCTTTATTTAACAAAACAATTTTAATTTCGTTACATAATTTTAATACTTTATTCCTTACAGCCGTACGACGGTGGTTTTTTTATGGTGATCCTGTGGTCTTACCTGAACTCATCGCTTCTATGATTATTTTAGGGTATAAGCACTAGACTGAGAAACCGATCTTTTAGGTACACTTGTCTATAGACCCGACACCAATACGCTCCAAAACATAATGGTGTCCTATGGGTCATCAAAAACAATTTATCTCATACATATATTAGACTTCTATTTACATCTGTGTCCCTAAATATAAACAATTTAATTGGAAAAATAGTATTGATTGATTCTAAATTGATATGTCATCGTTCTCGCGGACGTATCCAATTTGCCTGTACGGAGCACCGTCCGTTGTTTGTTCTAGGTGCTTCACATCCCTGTGATAGGGTCTCTCGTGTCCCGCACGTCTACTTTTTGCCGATTCACTGAGAAGGAGGTAAACCATTGTTTTTTTTATGCACCACTTTACCGACGATACTTTTAAACGCGTTCTACAGTCATTTTTATTCAAGCTTATTATTATGTATGGTTCAGTTTTTAGAGTGTATACTCAAAAACAATAGTTCTTAACCTTTTGTGACACACAGACCCCCTTAAAAAGTTTTTTTGCCCTCCTGTTTTTGATAAGCATAAGAATATTACTTTAACAATTAATTTTAATTTCGTCCACTCTTATCGTTTGTGTGTCATGTGCACGGCTAGGAAAGGGACAACTTCCAAAACCTTTGACATTGATTTAGAACGTTCGAATACTTACAGATACCTTGAGTTATTAACAAACGAACCAATAGTAAGTAAAAACTGCTCTAGGAGACTTAAGGTACCCAATCGCGATCGATTTTTACTCTAAGATGTACTAAAATTAACATTTGACTAAGTGACACGTTTTACGTAACCTACTATTACTGTAGTAACGATGCTTGTTCTACGTCAGTATAATCATCATAACAATGCGCACTTCGGGCGGCGATCCTCGAGCCTATGGATTCGTTTTCTTTTCTTTTTACCTCACAGGCCCCATCGTTGTAATATCGATCTGGTCCAAGATCGCGAAAAATCTACACGACTTCCAAGTTCACAACATGATATTGCAGAATGTCCGGTTAGACCGGTGATAAAGCATTATGCTCACGATCATGTAACACGGCACACCATTCACAAATAATTATGTAACCCAATCGCGTTCCAATATTTTTGCGTCCGACGGTACCGCTATGTTGACTGTACACGATTTCGGGAACCGGCAAACCGTACTTAATGTGCCGCCAGTCATTTCTGTCCGACTCTTGTGCTCATCTTTTGACATTCAACGCTGTTCGCAGTGCGCTGTACTTGAAAAACGTATTAATACGCATTTCGTTCAGCAAAAACTGCTTGGTGCACTTTCAATGGACAGTTTACCCGTGTTCATTTGAGCGCGCCCACGCCAGTCAGCATACTTAACCGGTAGATGCTGACGTTTTTCGTAACCATGGTTGATTGCTTTGTAAGTAAACCGTTATCAGTAATACGGTCACGTTGGTAATGTGAAAATCATCGTTTTTAATGTACCGCGAACGTTTTACCGCTACACCGAATGGATCCGCGTAATCGGTCTACGTTTACGTCGTCATCGATGAAACATATTTTTGAACCTTAAAACGCGACGATATTGTTCTGGAATATGGCCACCAATTTCGACAACGTCTATACCAATGGTCGGTAAATGGTGAACCACGGAAAGCGGATAACCGGATCGTCAACAAATCCAACGTTAGTGCATAAATTACATTTTTTAAACAATCGTTATAATCAATAATGAAAAACAAGGAATATTTTATTTGGTTATATTTTATTCCGAATAACAGTAAGTCTCATAACAAAATAATCTGTTTCCCTGGAACTCGTTTCCATTTATTATTTTAATATTCCGGACTTCAATATAAATCGCTTGCCGGCTCCTGGTCAACACTGTGGACGGTGATAAACGTTTCGTCATATTCCAAGTGTTAACTTTACGTGCATCGATAATACGTCCGGGGTTCAAGCGTAAACCGACAACAGTCGCCATTCGTTTGCCACGCGAAATCGCCTTGCCACCTCTACCACTGATTTCGTACCACGGTATTCACGACGAGCCGGGTCGCCTCGGCCATTGATCAACGTTTTAATAAAAGTCGCGGTCGCATAATACGAGGGTCTGCTGTTACGTTGTCTGTTGATCGGAGAAGCCGCGCGGACATTAAGAAAAGCAATCCGTTCACGAGATTAATCCTCGCTGATGGCCATGAGATATTTATCAACGTGATAATAATTATCGTCATCGATTCGATATTGAAACGAAAATCGTGTAACCATTGCCTACAATAACACTCTGAAATGTATAGTATATTTGCTAACGGTTATTAGATCGGTCCATGTTCGTCGATAATGTTGTTATCGAATAGGTTTTAATTACAAAACAATATATTTATCATCAACCATTTATGAAGTGTATTATTGTTGTTTTAAATTACAGCCTGAAAGGATTCGGTTTTGTTGGAAATTGTTGCATTTTTTTATTTTATTATCAGTTTTGTCGAATTTTTCAAGTAATTGAAAAATCGTAATGAAATTCAAAAAATTACTACACCAACGTACCAATTAGACAAGATTATCTGTCAAAAAATTAAAACACTATTGATAAACGGAGTAATCCTTCTGGTCAATACATGGTAATAGGTAGATAATAACAGAACAAGAATAATACGATATCGGCTAGGTACAGTTATTGTCTCGGTATTGATCCGGTGCTTTTTTCAACAGCACTACGAATACGAAACCGTAACGATAATACGGTGGAAACGGTGCGAGAATTCTATTTGAAATAATAATTGCCTGTCACTACAGTTCATATAAATTTATTCCATTTACGGCAAAACGCGTACGATCGTGTACAAAAATTTTCGAACCACTATCCGGGTATTCGTTTTAAACTGTCACCTTTCATTATAGTTTTATCGTTCTCCCATTCTCTTCTTCTACCGTGATTGTATTGTCTGCGTTCCGCAAAAATTGACTCTAATCCGACTGCCATTTGGTTTTCTGCAAAAACTTGCCGAACACTTCGAATTTGAATATAATTCAACCATCGAGTTTCGCCAACGTTTTCGATGGCTTCGAATCCATATGTTTTAATATTATAATTATTTTATAGTTGCGTATATTTATTAAAATTTCGGTTCCGACTTGGTGAAAAAATTGCATTATTATTGTTGAGAAACTCGACGAGACATTTATACATAGAGGTATTATATTATTAATACCAATTGGCCATGATGTCGTTTTCGTTTTTCTTTATCCAAAGCCAGTCTCTTTCCTATTTGTACATGATCCTTATCTTTTATATAAAAAATATATATATATATAATTTGATTTCTCATGTAGGTTTTCTTTGGATTTTTTCTTCAATCACATTCGTTAGTATTTAGTATCACCTATGGCCAGTGGCCTAGTGTGGGTATCGGCTGTCCGGGGTGGAAGAAAATTTTGCCGTCCTCTCAATTAAGTGTTTCAAATTATGTATACTATACATTATATTCATTTATTCTTAAGAACTTTCCAGCAAGAACAGTTATCATTATTTTGAATTATACAAGTTAAATTATAAATAAAAAAGTTTATTTGTTTTACAATCAAGTTTATTAATACAAAAAGTCTTACTTCAACCATCGATATAACAGGTACAAGGGCATAGGCGCAACTAGGTAGTGGGTGGCTAGGGGGATTAGCCCTCCATAAACATTCCATGTTATGCATGGCATACTGCATACAGCATACTAACTTAACTATAACTATATACTTACACATACAAAAAGACACAATGTAGTAAATCCAAATAAAATACCTATATTAACATGGTATATAAGGTTAGGGGTTATCTACAGATTATTTTAAGTTTTGATAGGAGGGCTGTACCTCCCTCCAGATATTTTACCTTAGTTGCGCCTATGTACAAAGGTATTATTTAATCATGCGATCGTCGTAGTGAACCCTAATTTAAGTAGGTAATAGAACCTATATATAGACACTTATACTTATTATAACTATCTTATTCTGCTCCAATTTCTTTTATTCTTTTCATTTTTGATGCTAAAATAAAAAAAAAAAAAAGAATTGTAATGATAAAAGTTTGAGTTACAAAAGAAACTATAGAACATTTTAAAAATTAGGAATATTTTACATCTTATCTATCTATAGGCAAAAATCTGAAATCCGTAAATATTTGTTCGGAACCCTGGGTATGCGAGTTTAAAACTCGTACATGGCCAAATTAATAAATTAAAGCTTGAACAACATATCAGACACTCTAACTACAATTACATAAATAAAATATTTAATACTCACACAGTTGAATGTAGGTAAACGTAGCGGAAAATTCAAATTTTCACAAAGTTATCCAATAATTTCATAACTACATAATAAACATAATTGCAATAATTGCACAACAATCACAGTTAAGAAATAGTGTGAACTAAATAATTGAAGATCCATAAATAAAACTTTCTTTGAATTGTCAAAGCATCACGCACTTTCTTAAAGCGACGTAATAAACTATATTGAACTTCATATATATGTAATAAAAGTCATTCTCGCTGATTATAAATCATAAACAATCCAAGCACAAAATATCATTGAAAGAAAGGGAATTCCCGAATTTGTCACAGAATAAATAATGAAAAATGCCGTGCTCTTTTCATTTGGTCCGAATTTATAGTGGTGTTAAAAATATGAAATGGTTCAAATATTTACAAATATATTTTATTATTAACTATGAAATTTTGACGCTCACGCCCCCTAAAAAATGCCACATGTCCCCCCTGGTCCCTATCACTATGCCACTGATTATGATATATTTCTCTTCTATCTTCATTCCACAATCACCATTCATATTATTTTCTCTTTTATCCTCTGATACGTTTCGTAATTATTGTCACTCTTTCTGCCCAAGACATTTTTAATACTATTTGTCAGCACCATGTTTCAAAAGTCTCTATTTTTTTTCCCACTCATTCACTCCCGACATTCATACTAATATTACCGTTGTTAATAAGAGGTATCGTTCATAGGCATGTTCTGCATAAAAATAATATAGATAATATTGATATCGATGTGTCATAATTCAATTATTGATATTTGTTATCAACATTTTTTTCAGTCACAAAATTGAAAATTAAATATTAAGTAATTCTACAAAACATTTTTTTTAACTAAATTTTATTTAACATAGTTAAAAAAAATGTTTTGTAGAATTACAAATTAATATGCTTAACTTTTATTTAACATAAGCATATTTACCATCATCTGCTGATAAATATTGGAATTTACAATTAAAATTATGGTACAATAACATATTAAAATATATTAACTTTTATTTACCTTAATATATTTTAATATGTTATAGTACTATAATTTTAATTGTGAATTCCAATATTTATCAGCAAGTGATAGTAAATATGCTTATGTTTCTTCAATTTTATATTTTGGCATCTGACGAATGTTATAAACGTATAATTGTATAAACTAGAACGGAAAATAAAACAGAAAGAAATGTGCATAAGGTGGATTGTGGACATTTAAATTGTTTTTTCGTTGATTGATTCTGAGAAGATATTAATTTTTTCGCAATTAATTTAAATATAAATTGGTAATTTAATTTCCGTTGTAATTTTGGAGACAGTCTTGTCAGGACAGAGAAGAAAATGTCAGTGATACATTAATAATACCGTGTGTTATAAATATTAAATTGTATATCAAAGCAAAATATCGATGTTTAATAATCAATCCCTTGCCTAATCTGTTATAAAAGTTTGATAGTATGCTAGAATATATGTATATATATATATATATATGCTTTTGCATCATGTTGATCCATCACTTGTAATTTATAACACTATTATATTATTATATACAAAGCGATGCACCGATTGATATAGGTCTAAATTAGCTAGATACATTAAATTCTCCTTAGTATGACATCGACGTTGGATATTATGTTTTGTCCTATTGGATTTCGCCGTAAAGAATTATGAATTTATGATAATCCGAAAAAGAAAAAATTAAAATGTTGTTAAAACCGAACGCGCATTTTTGGTTCAAACTACCATATCTCTTTATTTTTTCATGATCAATAGAGATTGCATTGTAAAATCATTTTCAATGTCTTTTTTTATTCATAGATTACTTTATAAATCACCCAGTCTTATCATGGTAAAATTTTACTATTTAACATTGTAAAAATTATTATAATGATCAGGCGCGGATCCAGAAAATTTTGACAGGGGGGTGCTCAAAAAAAAAAAAGATTGTTACACCTTTCTATTTATTTAAATTAATATTTTCTATTTGATTTATTGGTGCTAACTTTTTTTTCATACATCAGTATTTATTAAATATAAACTTAAAAATAACAATAATTTCTTACATATATTGTAACTGTAATTTTCTTGGGTGTTTTTCATTGAATTTTTCAATAACTTCCTCTGGAGTAATTTTAATATCCCTATAAATATTAAGAAGCATAAGTCCATTTAATCTATCCTCTCCTATTGTTGATCTTAAATATGTTTTTGTTTGTCGAAGTGAGGAAAATATTCTTTCTGCGGTGCAAGTGGTAACTGGTATAACGCAAATAATTTTTAGCAATTCCTTTATATTAGGATAAAATTCAGATGCATGAGTCAAAGCTTCTATAGCAGTTTTAGGTTTATCTAATTGGGATTTCCAAAATTGTTTCCACAAAGTAACTTCACCTCTAACTTCTATCGAGCCAATTAGATCATCGATATAAAATTTGGCCGATTTAATAATTTTTTCGATATCTGTATCTTCAAGTAGGAAAAATGGTATTAAATATTGTAAATACATAATCGTTTCGTGTCCGTGACCTAAAAATCTATTTTTGATATCTGATATTAAATTATTTAAATTCCGATAACGGAATAACCGATATTATTTATTATTATTATTTTTATTTTGAAAAATAAGAAATAACATAATTTATAATATAAATTTATTTTGTTGGTGGCCAAGGCGACAGGGGGTGCCCGAGCACCCATAGCCCCCCCCCCTGAATCCGCGCCTG
>NW_020272758.1:1377482-1416649 GCF_003268045.1 Sipha flava
CCCCCCCCCCCCCTGAATCCGCGCCTGATAATGATGAAAAAAAAAAAAAAATTGTTAAAAATCCGCACCAATCCTTATATACTCTTATGACATCTATCAATAATATATTATATATATATATATAGATATAAATCTTGTGTTACAGTGTTTGTGAAAATACTCTTCCAAAATGGTTTAACTAATTTTAATAAAATTTTGTATATATAATTTGGTAGGTTTATCAATATGCTATTGTTTAATAAGTCGTAGTTTAATTTAATAACTTTTGACCTGGTCGACAACTGCGCAGTTAAAAATAAATTATTAAATGATACTATTGAAAAACTATTAAAAACTATTTAAAAGCTCTTAATTTTATTTTTGGTATTAAATGACGGGTATTGTAAAAAATTAAACAACAAGATCCTGCAACAGGTGCCAAAGCAATCAAGAATGTTAAATCAAACGATTATTATGCATATCGGTTGATGATTAAATGCGATTAGGACAACGTTCTTCTACGATATTGTGAGCTTTGTCAACAATTTATGGTCGACATATATGTCTGTAAAAACATTAGCATTTTTATCATCAATCGTTGAGAAATATTGGAATTAACAGTTAAAAATAATATTGCAATGAAATATTAAAATGTATTAAGTTGAGGTATAAGTCTATTGTATTATTTGTTATTGTTTTGAAAAAATGTTTTGTAAAATAATTGTAATCTTAAATTCGATTATAGATATTTTTTTTATAGAATTATTGATATCAAGGAATTACATTTTGATATTATTTTTGTACAAAACACGTCTTATCCCAGGTAGTGCTGTTCGTTGTATACGAACGAACTCGTGGAAGTCGTAGCTCTCGAACGTATCAACGAAATAAAACAGTTCGCTGGTACGCGCGTGTTGACAATTTTCATTGTACGTCTCGTGTTTCGTACGAGACCAGGGACGCCCACAGAAATGTAGCTCAGGGGGGACAAAAAAATTGTAAGTACCTAAATATTTATAGGAAGATTTACTGCTACATATTTCATCTACTCATATTTTGTATTATTATCATTAATAATTTTTTAAAAATCAAAACTCATTTAAGTTTATATAAAATTACATTATTAGTTATTAGTTTTAATATTTATAAGAAAAAATATAATAAAGTTTAAACAAAAAACAACTTTATTTGATTGAATTCGCATCATATTTTATTATTTTATTCAAAAAGTAATGACAATCTCCTTTTGTTTGAAGCAAATAAATTAATTGAATCATCATTTGTTGATTAAAAAAATGTTAGATACTTGTTAGATACAAGGATTGTCGAATAGTCACTGAATACTCAAGATCAGCTTTATGTAAAATAACTTCCAATTTTTAAATGACGCGAAAATCTCAGGGGGCAACGGCCCCCACTGCCCCCCCTCCAGGCGTCCCTGTACGAGACGGTCGTAACATTTTACTTGAATTTAATTTTTTCGAGGTTTTCGCAACGGATTCGCGTCGAAGAGGATAATGATAACGCAACGAAAATAATAACACGGCTAACTCACCTTCATCCCCGTCCGTCACCCCGAGTACTACTACTACACATGTCGTGCGATGACGGTCGTATACCGGTTCCGAGTGCACAACATCACGCACACGAAACCGCGTATCACCCAAATCTCTACAGCTGTGATTATTATTATTTTATTATCATTGTTGTTGTTGTTGTTGTTTAATACGTCACGTATATTTGCACTGCAGAGTTTTATAAATTTTGCTACTACTAAATAATATACATGAGTATACGATAAATATATGTATTATATTTCTATTGTACACGATTTTCCCTCGCCATAATTTGTACAATGTATTGTCATCACAACAGTGTACACACATGCATATATTATATTTTTTTACACGTATTTAATGTGTATTTTTTATTTTTCGAAACTCTACGTCCCTACACGAGAGACCTACACGTACTCGACCTAGATACAATGTCAGAGCAATCGTGGCGCTCCGTTGTAAAATCCACAAACATGTGTTGCGAACACTACAAAGGTGTGTGTTATATTTTTAACCGAACGAAGGAAGTGTAGATGTTACACTTAGTTTTATATAATAGAATCTTAATATTATGGATAATACGTTCAAGGGTGTGACCATTTTACGCTTTTTTCTATAAAATATTCATCAACAGATTACATTCAGCAACTCGTTCGATGTGGTCAAATTTTTTATTTTAATTTATATACATTTTAGACATACTAATCCATATCAGTCGTATTTTGCTGATCATCGCTGGAAATGTCCATGAACCCTAAATAATTATTTACACGTCGCATGATTAACGAATTAAAAAGTCCGGGAAACACGTATACATTAACGTTATATACATTACACTACACTTGTTCTTCGACAGAAACTTGACGTTTACACCACTGCACGTCGCAGTTGCGGGAACAACGGTCTTATGGGGTACTATGATATAACATAAGGCGGTGTGTTGATTCTTGGGGAAAGTTTGTTGCCCACTGGTGTCGTAGCACGCAACAATTAATATTTTTATGAGTTGGGAGTTCTCTTCTACAGGTCGTAGATGCGATATATACGTCAGGTTACGGATTTGATTCGTACAATATCGTTACCGCAACTCCAGGCTCATCGAAAATGCCGTTATTAGTATCATTTATAAATGAGTTATCGGAGATGGCAGTGTTTGCGCTTTCTGCGTGTGGTAATCGAGATGCTAATGCGATAGAACTTGTGTACTGATACAATATTTTTATTTGCTAATTAATATAAAAGAACGTACATTGTATACCGAGTTTTTCTGAGAGTGTGGGATCCCGGGAGTTCTTAAATCGCGTTATGATCATTGTGATCACTGATAAAACAAAGAGCACAAGCATTTGAAAGTCAATTTAAAATCGATCGATCGCTGCGTGCCATTTCACTGCTGTTAAACGTGCGCAATTGCTCGCGTTTGCACCAAATGGAAACCGTCGTTACAATGGTAACGGTACACTTTTCTCACCTCAGTTGAAATGGTCGAACTTCTGGAAACAGGTTGTCTTATCCAAAATTTTAGATTTTTAAGGATTTATTATTATATTATATTATATTATTAGATTTCTATACGTTTGTCATAAATCTAAAGGTACTGTACGTTTACCACTGAACAGTGCCACGTTGCAGCGATCGAGTATGGAAGTGGAGTCGGTACACGCAGCGAACAGGTTTCCTAGATCGAATTCAAAATAAAAAGTTTTAAAAAATACTAAGAAAAATATCCCGATTCAAACGATTAGTCGTTGAACATTCTGTACTAATAAATGTATTCTTATCTTTAAAACAATTATTTATAATAACGAATATTAATAATACTTTTGAGTTGGGTTTATATTTTCAAAACTTTTTCTCGAACTGTGCGCAGTTCAACCATTTTTTTTTTATTTATTGTTCTTTATTATTGTCTTTTCTCTCTCTCTCTTTTTTTTTTATATATATATATATATATATATATATATATATATATCTGTGTTGATCAAAACAAACGTAATGATGATTTATTATAATCCATCGAGTAGAAATATAGCGACTGATTTATTTCGGTCAAATTTGTGATCGAATGTGATGCACGACCGTGGTATAAGTTGTCCACGGTCGCGGTCCACGCACTTCATTCTGCCACCATTTTCGATTCGGTTTCCATATATTACGCAACATGGTCAAAGATGAAAGGGCGATGGAAACGGATGTTTTCAGCCACCAGCTCTGTTTCCCGTGGGTTTCTTCGATTTTTCACCCACGTAATTCGACGAGAAACGAGCTACAGAACGTGTGCGACCGACGGTGGTAGTGACACGAACGTGATACGAAATTACGAGTGAACAAGTTAAATTATTCATTGGGAAAACATCTACTCGTAAAATGATTTGTTCAAAAAATCAACCCCTAAATATATGTTATGTCATACATATACGGACTAAATATATTACCTACCCTCGTGTACGTACGTATATTATTAAAAAAAAAAAAAAAAAAAAAAAAAACCCGCATAATATAAAATAATAATACCCAAACCACATAGTGGCCGATTTGTCGATGAGAGGAGGATGAGGAAGAGGAGGAAAAATGGTCGCACGTTGTATTTAAATTTCTCACACGTGGAGGTCTATAAATCGTACATATTTCAAGTTCCATACGTGTTACCTGTGATCACGGATCGTTTCGCTCATGGATCACTAAATCGGTTGATAGTTTGATCGACACACGGGTAATCGGTCCTTTGACTTGCATCCCCCGCGATCATAACACTTCCTGCTGACTGCCTTGACATTGAATCAATCGATTGTCACCAATCGGTCTGCGGTCTGGGGACAATAACAATAGTTTTTGATGAACATGTTTTTTATTTTAATATGTTTTATACGAAATTAATGAAGTTGACGTGCAACTCATATCGGCTCTATAACGATGTGTTATGTAAGCTATTATTGTGTCCTGGACGGTTTCATTAGTTATCATAATAAAGTTTTGATCGGAAATCATTAAATTTCACGTAAAAACGATTTGAAATCTATTTTTTCCCTCTGTCAACAAATAGTTTACGTTAAATCCCAATCATTTCATTGATTTTTTTTTTTTTTTTACTTAACAAATACAACATCACATGTTACCAACGACACTTTCAAACAAACGCCGCGGAATCGGTTTATCGTTGCATGTTTGCTGTGTTATATATAGATTCAATAATTTAAGTCATCATTAATTTCAGTTAGAAAAAAAAAATTATATTCTTGAAACTATTTAAATAAAATACAATATCTGGTGTTGTGTTAATTTAATAACATTACATAAATATAAAGACTAATGTCACGATTTAAAATTGAAGGGCTCAGTGCAAATACTGAGTAGTCCACTATTAGACATTTTTCAAGAAATGAAAAAATCATTGTTATTTCCATTGATATTTAATTGACTTGATGTTGAAAGTATTTATAAAGAATTTTTACCTTTATTTGGAATAATAAATTAGTCATTTTCCAAATAATTGGAATTTTCTGTTTTTTTTTCACTGAGTTCTTCAATTAAATTTGAATTGAAGATTTTACTATTTAGATTTCATTACTTTTATTTCGTACAATATTATTATCTAAATAATTCATCTAATTTTTAAGTGAGAGGAAAAATTCTTTGGAAATTGTCAACTCAGTGATTATCCAAACTTTTATTATTAAAATTAACTTACATTTTATGGTTTCAATGCCAAATGCAAACCTACCTGATTTTATTAAATATTGAAAAAACCTTTTGATTTGATTAGGCTAAATGTAATTTTAATTATAGTTTTGATTAGGTCATGTACAATAATCATTTACGGTTTTAAGAATAAAATTGTATATTTTGACGTGTTAATATCCGCATCGCTCTGTCGTCTGTTTCGAACTTTAAAACGCGTTAGTTTATGGTTGCATTAAATTACATTTAAGGATGATTAGAATTTTATAGTTGAAAACCATGAAAACTATTCATAAATATATTATACAATTTTTAGTTTTACCGAGTAATTGACAAAACAATATTTAAAAAAAAAAAATATATATCTCTAAATAATTGATAATATACAGTTATTTTGGGTTCACGTTTATGAATTTCTGACATCACATGTCCAGACAATTCTTCGAAGTCAGCGCTCATCGATTTTCGTGAGTTCCTACGCTCATCAAACACTCATTGATTGCAATATGTAATATTATTTCCTTATAATATTGTTGAGACCCAGTAATTTCGAATGAATTTTAAGTTTATATGATTCACGTACTACGTCTTTAACTTTGTCTTCACACATTATTTCCTGTTTTCTCAGGAAACTGTTTCGCGTAACGTAACAACCGCAAAATATTTAAACATTCTTCATTTCCTCTGTCACTACGTTAATGTTATTTTTTTTCCCTCGTAGCACCATGTGCGCACATCGAGCCCTATCATCCGTTTATGAAGAAGCAATAATAATAATAATAATATATTTTAGCTCCCTCGAACGTGTAATTAGTATTGTTATGGTTTTTATTATTATTTTATTATTGTTATTACACCATGCGTATAACTGTACACGTTTATTCGGGCATTTTTCACCGTCAAATGTAGGTTGTGCTGCAGGAGGTACCAGCTACTCTAATACAATATCATTTTAAATGAGATACGTAAAATGTAGTGGTTTTTCAATGGAATTTGACTAAATATTCTAACTGCAAGCAGTGCTCATGTAATGGACATAAGATGTGACTTTAATCGGTTACAATCAAACATTACGTGCCCGAGCGCGAAGCGGAGAGCGAACCGAATTCCGTTACTTAAAACTAAAGTAAAAACGTTTTTTGTAACGCAGATTTTTGTTTACAATTTTTATTATTAAAATCGAATTGGTAATAGCGAACGCAATCGACGATAGCAGAATTGTGTATTGTATTCAATAAACAGTAACTATTATCGGATCAGTGTGAAACGAGTTTGATATATTAAATTTATTAATACATTTACAACATCAAAGTAAATCGCTAAACTGTGATTGACAGCAACTATGAGCGATTCCTTTGGGAGAGACTTTAATGTTTATTCGAAAATCTGATATGAATAATAACTATAAATATAATACGAATTGACAAATCCATTAGAACTGAGTCCCACAACGATGCGCAATTAATAGTATTATATATATTTGTATTTATACTATGTTCAATCGTTATCTTGTTAATTATAACATTTTAGATTTAAATCGAAGTATCGCGTTACTCAATTGTTTAAATTACAAACTAATCGAACGAGATAAAAATATAATTTCAGATTTGTATAAAAATTAGGTAAGAACGTTTCCACGAGATCGTTTTCCGATTTCGGCAATTTATTTGTCTTAGTAAAACAAGAAACGACACAATCGAAAACATCTCAATATTATCACATTACGTCGGGCACAACAGAACGGTAGGTACACAAATTGTAGTACTAGTCACGAGTCAAACAACCATCGATGGTGAATACGTATGAACATGACAATAAATGCATTCTGTATGTGAGCAACGATGCTCAAAAATTTGAATTTCGAATCCAATATCCTTTCTTCTAACGTTAACATGTATAAAAGTATCCGATTGTCCGCATCAACGATTTTATAAAAACTATAAAGTCGAAATTCCAAATTTGTTGAAATAAAAGAACTAGATGAATAGCAATTTATTTTACTGAAAAACATCGTTCACTGCGTGATAGCGTACAATATCTGAATGAAATACACGGTATGCAACAAGAGATTTTTTCATCCTTTCATATTCCCATTATATAACTAAAATGTTTATAGAGATAACAAAATGTCACATTTCAGATTGATTTTAAGACGGAACACAAAAAATAAAAAATTTGGAAAGAACAGTGGTTTTTTCCGTTGGAAAAAAATGTAGGTTTAAACTTTGAAGTGACTCTCCTCCCTAAACATCGCCACCGCTATCTCGGTGCGATTTTTTATTAGCCGCATAAAATATTTAACATAGGTACACGTGATGTACCATTATTACGATTTGTATGTGACATCGAAATCGTAATGAAAGGGCATAAAAATAATTAAATATTCACGACATCGAGACGTTGTAGTTCTATGATATAATTATAATAATAATAATTATTATTATTATCATTATCATTATTATCTTTATCATTAACATCAACGTCTTTCTGTATACAAATTCGATATTTATAACCACAAGCGTTTCTTAGTCACTGTTGAATATTATGTTGGTTTCGAGACCTAATAATATCTATACAAATTTCGATCACTTCTTGTGTAGTGCGCAACATCAAACGATTTCTTATTATTGTTTAACGAACAACGTAGTATAATAAACGCATGTGACGCGAGCTTGTTGGAATCGAAGTATTCGCGAGAATAGTGTATTGCGTCAGAACACCAGGCGGGAATTGAACTGCAATGTAATAATATTTACAATACATCATAAACGTACTCGAAAAATCATCAAAAATTATATTGGAATGTGAATTTAACATTAATTTTATTATTATAATAGAATTACTAAATATAATACTTAAAGGTTAATATAATTACAAAAAAAAAAAAAAAAAAAAAAATAGCATAATTATGTACCAAATACCAATTAATAATATAAATTAATAATTTTGTTGTGTATATAATATAATTCTATGTGCCATATAACTTGTGATAATAACATATTTTTCTTTACTCATATATCATTTAAAATAAACAACAAATTTAAATAAAAACAAGTGAAAAAATTCTATGATTTAAGTAGCCACTTGACTAGTCCACCTCGAATAATCACTCTGTTTCAACAACCCACTCTATTAATTTAATGATTAGATAAAATAACTAAGTTTTTTTTTTTTTTTTTTTTAAAAATTCTAATTGTTATTATTTATGCTCGTATTAAAAGTATTCAAAATTATAAACTATCTCAAAATTAATTCCTAGTTCTGAATCTATTCATTCTGTGGGCAATAATTTACTGGATTCATCATAAAAGATGTTACAAATTATCACCTGCTATAAATAAATAAAAAGTTATATTTATTATATTAATATATTTATCCAAAGTAAATGAAATACTGTGAAAATGTTCATAAACAATAAACTATCAAACATAAAAACTCATTGCCTAGCTAAAATTAATAATACACGTATTATATCTACAAAAAACTATTCTCGCTACCCAAAGATATCACAATAGCAACAGTATATAAGCTTTAGTTAATGATAGGAGTAAGGTTAGGACCGTGGTCACTTTTAAACCAATCAACTAATATTATTTAAATGGATATGACTTGGTTTATATATCATTATTAATGTAATGTTTCATTTATAGCCATACCTCCCGCTTTGTATTCGATTCATTTCAATACCGTATTACAACATACAGATCAAGAGATCTTTGAAGCGTGCTAATCCCAGTTTATAACGAAAATATTTCAATATTTAAATTGTTTTTATAAACCATATACGTAATCATTCTGCTATAGATTAGGGTTTCTCTAAGGAAAAATGTAGTTTTACGGTCTAATATTGTTTCAATTTAACAAATAAATGAATAATTTAATCTCAAATTCGGAGGATGAACGAGTCCAAAAAATATTACCCTTTTGGTTTGTGTTAAATAATGTCATCGTCGGCATTCCATAATGACTCTGCAGCTCGAATCAGTATATATTTACAAAACGATCACTGGTGAATACAATTATTATTATTTTTATTATTATTAGAGTCCGCGCACGACAACCGTTTTATAATGCGGTTATAATACTAATGCGGTGCCGAGAAAAAATACCGGTGCAGTTCATTCGGGTGTAAAATTAATCTCGTTAAAACCGCCTTGGAGCGCATAATATTATATTACTATTATGTTCTTTTGCGCGGTTCGGTTTGACTTCATACACAGATCTACGTGGTAAATAACTTTTATAAATATCGATCCGTGTAATATACGATTGTTATCGAAAACGTTTTCTGTGAAGATTGATCGGTTTATCGAATACAGTTTTGCGTAATACGATGTTCGAATGCAAAACAGATTTTCACTGTGCAGCTCCAGTATAAATTATTATATATTGTTATAACCGTACCGAATAAAGGATTTCATAGCATTACGCCAAGCGCCATGTGTTCGCTTTTGTAAATTTTTCTTATTGTAATGCAACAACGTAGTAGTTAGTGTACGATTTTTTTCTTCCCTGCTTTAGATTATGATTTCGGTGTGACGAAGAGGCAATCGCAGTTTTCTGAGGATCGATTTGTTTGTTTGTTTAGTTTTTTAATTTTTTTTTATTTTTAATTAGTGCATCGTAAATCTTCGGTAGTAACGGTTTAGTTAGGACTCGGTGGACTACGACAGAGGTGATCTTGTTTTTCGAAGGTTTTACGAGTTCTTTAAATCGATCTCCTAAACGTGTGAAGAAATAAAGAAAATATATTTGAAATAACGGATTTATTACACTTTGTCACACGATCATTTGGATTTAATTTGAGAATAAAATTAGTTATACCTTGCTCTATAGTCTTGAAATTTAATGCTCGGTCGACTATTTTGTCTAATACAAAACTTTTAAAAGATTTGTTTCAGACAATAGATTATTTTATGGTTAAATTTTCAAAGTTTTATATTGATGAAAGAATTACTACAAGTACTTCACAAAAATTTATTACTTTTTATTGGACTTTTTTCATCCCAAAATGAGTGCATAATTTTAATAAATTTTCAAAAGAATTGTATTTTTTTTTCTTTTTACTTTTTGAATACAATCGTTTAGAAGAATATGTATTCATTACGCTAACTTAAGTGTATTTGAGTATATCTCACTTGTATAACTTCCTCAATTTTACAATAATGCGTTCGGTATTCAACGGTATAATAATTGTTTTCAAATTCAGATATCAATGAAAATAAATGACACGACAAGTATTTTCCTTCGGATCCTGAAATATCTGTTTTTTGATTTATTCAAGAATGAATTCATTACAAATACGTGATCATCATTAAAAATGTTGTAATTATAATTTGAACCATTTGTATACATTTTTAAACTCCCATGGAGAAATTTATTTCGAAACTAATAATACTGTATTGAAATAAAAATAAACAGCAGGCCTACGTTTAACATAATATAAATGGTATCAATTATAAATGTTCTATATTCAATTTTTATAATATATTTATAATATATTTTATAAGAACCTCACTATTATTCTACCCTCTTCCTCAGTACCAAACAGCCCATATACAAGCCAGCGGAATTGCTCTAATATTAAACAATATTACAATCAATATCTATGCCATATACAGCCCACCCCGTCATTCCATAACACCAAATCTCTTCCAGCACTTCTTTAATACACTAGGCCAAAGATTTATAATCGGAGGCGATTTAAACGCGAAAAACATACAATGGGGCTGTCGCACCAATAACCCTCGCGGTAACACCCTACATAACCTATCGTAACAAAATAATTACAAAATTCACGCTCCTCCTTCTCCAACCTATTGGCCCACATCTCTAAGAAAAAGACCAGACATTCTAGATATATTTTTCACGAAAATCCCAAACAGCCTTCACAATACATTAACCAACCTCGATGATCTATGCTCTGATCACTCGGCAGTCCTTCTCACAGTAGACACCGCTGCCTCTAAAAAGCCGAACAAACCTAGTCTCACTCAAGGTCGTATGGACTGGGAAGCCTTCAGAACCCAACTCGTTAACCGTATAGATCTCAAAACTAGACTAAAATTAACTCAAGACATAGACGACGCTGTTAACACCCTCACAACATCAATTCAACAAGCAGCTTGGTCCTCCACCACTATTCCTAACCCACTTAATAAACCCACCTCTGATCTTCCACATTTTGTCAGAACTCTAATCGGAAAAAAGAAAAGCACGCGCTGTTCGCAAAGAACTAAATATTCCTCTGACAAACGACTATTTAATCACCTCACCAATAAACTCAAAAGTATCCTAGCTAAAATCAAATCCGATAACTTAACAAACCATCTCGCATCTCTTTCCACCACCGACAATTCTCTTTGGCAAAACACCAGAAAAATTCTTCGCTCTCAACCACCAGTACCCCATCTGAGAAACTCTGCCGGCACATGGCTTATCAGTGACACAGAAAAAGCTAATGCTTTTCGTCATCACCTACACACAACGTTCCAGCCACATATTGACATCATACCCCGTAACAAAATAGTTAAAGTCAACCACTTCCTATCCAGTCCACTACCTATGACACTTTCACCAAAACATATCAGACCCAGTGAAGTCGAATTTATAATCAATAAATCTGCGCGTCATAAAACCCCAGGTTACGACCTCATTACATCAGAAGTCACCTCCCAACTTCCCAGAAAAGCCATCTTATCACTCTAGCACATTTACAACTCCATGCTCAGACTCTCATACTTTCCTCTACTTTGAAAATTCTTGATTATAATTATGATACTTAAACCCGGGAAACCCACTGACTCTCCCAACTCATACAGACCAATAAGCCTTCTACCTTTCTTCTCCAAAGTATTTGAAAAACTCACACTAAAACGCCTAATCCCAATTATTGACACAAACCTCCCAGACAATCAATTCGGATTTCGTAATAACCACTCTACCATACACCAGGTTCATCGTATAGTTGACAAAATTTCCTATTCTCTTGAAAAGAAACTTATCTGCACAGGCGCCTTCTTAGACGTAGCACAAGCGTTTGACAAGGTAAGGCATCACGGCCTCCTCTTCAAATTAAAATCAATATTTCCTCCCAGCTTTTACTTAATCTTCAAGTCCTATCTAGAAGATAGGCATTTCTACGTATGATATGGCTTAGCCCTATCTGACATATCATCAATTAGAGCCGGAGTACCGCAAGGAGCTGTAGCGGCACCTCTTTTATTCAACCTGTACACATCAGACCAACCCACTACCAACCTCACTACCATCTACCTTCACCGATGATAAAGCCATCCTGGCTCTTCACCATGACCCTCTCGAGGCATCCAGCCGAATCCCGACCCACCTTGACATCCTCTCGACATGGTACAAAGAATGGGGGTTCATACTCAATGAATCTAAATCAATTTACTGCACATTCACTCTCAGACCAATAAGCTGTCCCTCTATCACACTTAACAACCAACCTCTCCCGACCGCTCAAAATATCCGTTACCTAGGCCTATGACTAGATCGTCGACTCACGTGGACTACCCACATACGTAACAAACGACTTGTACTAAATAATCGTCAAAGACAACTTCGCCTTCTCTTATCATCCAACATCTCTCACTACACAATAAAATCCTCATGTACAAAGTACTCCTCAAATCTATCTGGTCTTACGGAATCCAACTCTGGGGTTCAGCCAAAAACTCCAATATAAACCGAATTCAAACATTCCAATTCAAATGTCTCAGGCAGATAACTAAAGCCCCTTTTTATGTTACAAATGATACCCTCCACAGGGATCTCCTCATTTCGACAGTAAAAAACGTCGCCAAAACCCTATATAAACGTTTCCACCTTAAACTTTCAAATCACCAAAACCCTCTCACCCAAAACCTATCTTCCCGTACAATCCCGGGCGACCTTGGCCGACATCTAAAGCGTAGCTGGTGCCATGACCTACTAGTCGACTAGTCCACCATCCCGTTATGAAGTGCTATTAATGAATAGCTTCTTCTTCAAGCCAACCATGACCAATGCCCTATAATTGTATTACCCCTCCATTGGGCTTATTGTAATTATATTTTTATACAGAATGTACAAATAAAAAACAAATATGACAAAAAAAAAAAAAACTCGAGTAAATATTTATAATAGAAAAAAATAAAATATACTGTATAAAACTCAAATAAAAAACCATCTTGTTATCTACCGAAATTTACTGGCATTAATAGGCCAAAAAAAAAAAAAAGAAAAAGAAATAAGATAATAATGATTTATATAATTTAGAGATAAAGTATTAATATATGTTTAGAATACCTAATTTATTAGAGATTTTATAATCTTATTACTAAAAAATATTTTTGTATGAATGTCCAATTTGTTATCGAAGTATTATAACTGAATATGTTCATTGTATCTTCGAGTAGGTAACTTAAAAAATAATACTAATACTGTAAAACAAGTTTTCTTTCGAATTTATAGTTCATACGTTTTTTTATTTTCCTTAAAATCGTCCATGAAATAAACATACTATATTATGCATAAATTGAAATGTTGAAAAATTCCTCACTGAAATAGTTTTCAAAATATTATGTTCAGATTTACTGTTGCTGTGAAATTTATCTCTTAACGATAACCGAAATTATACTACTTGTTTGTTTGAAGTATACATGTAAGTTCTTTTGTAAAAAAACAATAATTATCTTTAGAACGTTATCAATCATACCTATAGGTGACTATCTATAGTTTCCGATAATGATCCCAGGCATTTATTTTGAGAAACAGAAGGGCCAGAGCTAGGTAAATTGGGTTCATGATAAATTGGATACTTTTCAAAAGCAGTTAGTTGAGTCCCAGCTAATAATTTGATTTCTTTTCAGCAATAAAATATCAATGTTATCTTTGATTTCGCTTAATTTAAGGGACAAATCTTATACGTGCCTGAACGTATATAATATTGTATTTGGCATATTATTGGTATCAGTTATCACTCATTTTTATGATGGTTTTGATGGTTTTTTTTTTTTTATGGATATTTTGTGATTATATATTAGATACTTATATCTGAGTTTATGCTAAATTTCACCTAAATATTTGGTTTCAATTTTCTGCTACCACTGTGTGTACAACCAATAGCTATAAATCATATCATTCACGATTAATCCATCGATTTTACAGTCCATATCCTATTATGATTAGCTTTGTGGACAAATTATTAGAAATACAGTTAGAGATACAAGTACAATTATGAAGCACAAACCAAAAAAGTAAAATACGCTCAATGAAGAACATAACCTAAAGGAGCAAATGCCAAAGTACACTAATAATATGATAACCTGATTTAAGTTTGTTTAATCAATATCATTCAAGTTTTTACTAAGTACATAATTTATAATTTATTAATTTTTTTTTATAATTTTTTTAATTTATTTTTATATTTATATTTTATATTTTAGAAAATGAGAATATCTAAATTTCTTAATTAAGAACATCTTAATAACATTTTTTGTATACTATTAATAATTTTTTTTTTCCAGGACCCAATTTATCTATGAAAGATCATTTGGGACCCACTTTACCAACTCCCAATGGGCGTAGCAATTATACTATTATTATAATTTTTATAATCAAACATCTGTGAACCACGTGCATTGAAATTAGTCGGAAATAACGATTCCAAAACGTGATTAGATCGCTATTATCTATCTCGAGTTTTAAATAATATTCCCGATCATCCGTTTCGTAATTCGGTTTTCACGTTCGACGTTCTTGTCTGGTCGCAAATCTGTCTCCGGTAAATTTAGACGTCAGCGGAAACCGCAACCGTTGAAATTTAGTTGTAAAATCACTTCCGAGAAATTTGTGGTAATAATATGCGTATCTTATAACCATCTCCATGCCATATTTCTGAATAATATATAACTACATGAACTCATATTTTCCAATATAATTATTGTCATAGAACATGCCAAGCGATTGTTGTCCCTACCGCAAATCCCGACCAAAACGGCGTACCATGAATTTTGATTGAATATTCTGGATTATTTATCTAAATGACAATTGTGATAGTTTTTCCACATAAACCTTGTCGTGTCATTCATATATATATCTTTGTCAATAACTTATGAATTCCATTGTTACATAATATTTGAACATCATACTTGTACCATGAGAAACCTAAAAAAAAAAAAAAAGAAAAATTACTTCAGGTTATTCTTGAAATATGAAATATGAAAAAAGCTGTTTCCCTGAATAATGATTACATGAAAACGGATTTATTCCAAAACGTGTAACGTGGAATTCGATCTAAAGATGCGGTTTCTTTGAACTTTTTTTTTTTTACTTATTGTTTTCAACGTTTACACGTTTCACTATTTATTGTCACTAAAATTTTATAAAATTCTTCAACAACAAAATCATTTTCATACTTGATATCCATAATTCCATAATTTCAAAGAAGATATTTTCTCAAACATTCAGAATCAATATCTTGTTAACAAAATTTTTATATTTCCATATTTTTCAAACCTTTTGAAATTTATGAATAAATCAGTGTTAGTTGAGGCATAACAACCACAAACCAACTAATGCGACTTTTGTACTGAACAAGACTATCATTTTTCAGTAGATTTTTCACAGTTTGTGTTTAATCTTCGGACGTCCAAATCTCCAATATTTCGATCCTCAAATGAAACTATATGCCATGTCGTGATAATAATGATAATGAATTTAACAAATCCCAAATACCTTATTATTTTGATTACATCAACTATTCTCGGACTTGGATCCTTGAGGCTTGGCATAACAAAAATCTACTGTGTTTGAGTTTGAATGATTACAATTCTAAATTTAATTAGAAAACATAACATCCATGATATTTAATGTTCTACATAATGAATTAACTGAAATCATGAATATTCTTCAAAAAATAATGAAAGTAAACATATTCTTAAATCAAAATAAACATAAAATAAATATGTACAGAATACGTTTTATAGTAAACTACAGTGAATTACGTTGTAGAAATGTATTTTTTTATTATTATTATGTAATGGCTATAATACGAGTATGTTATGGATCGTTTTGTTTTTCCAGTAACCCAATATACCTTCTCGGAAACATCGCACTAAACCGTATTGTCAGTTTTTTTACGGGAGAGTAACCTTTTTACATGCATAATTGATAAGTTTTATGTACATTTGTGGAATATTTTTCATTTGTGTTCATAGAATATATTTTTAGTAAGCAGAATGGTCTTTTCGTGCTAAACGTACATTATGATACTTCGTTTGTTTGAAAATTACACCTTTGTCAACATAAAAAATGTGTTTAATTGTTTTTAATATTATCATTGTTTGCATATCTGAAACAGTGAACGACTAAAATTGTTTTGGTTAAATTTTAATATCACCATCACTTGCTTATTCCCAAGACTGATTTGTATTTCAGATCCGCTCCCATCCATATATTAAAATTATATACTCGTCATTCAACCGTGCATAGACATTCATAGGTGTTACTAAAGATGTTTATATATGTTATTTTATTTATTTTTTGTATAATACTATATTATACCGGTATTATACATATATTATTTCATAATTAACAATGGGGTGATAACCTTTGTTAAATTCCTTATAATTTAAAGTAATGCAAGGTTCTATATGTTATAATACTAGTATAATACCTGTATAATACAATTATATATAATAATTATATATATAATATATTATAAATTAATTTAATATGGAATGTTTGAAAAAAATGGCTAAAAAGTTAAAAAAAATTAAAAAAACACATAATATAAGAATTATTCACTAAAATAAACAAATTAATACTTAGCCATGCTATCGATTTGAAATTATGATATAGGTAACATACGTATGTATTTTATACATAGAAACATAGAAGTGCGCAGTCTTTGTCCGCAGGGGGGGGACCCTTAAAAAAAGCGAACCAAAGATTCTTGTACTAAAGACTACTAGTATAATTAAATATTTTAAATTTTATAAATTATTTATTTAATTCAATATGCAAATATAAAAATAAATACAATTTAAACTTACACAATTTATATCTAAGAAATCCTTACATATTATTATACTATTTATAATCCATCCTTCTGTTCACGGAAGTAAGGTTTTTGAATATATTAATTACATCTTCAATTTTTATTTTATATGCAAGTTTTGATAAGTCTAATTAGTAACTAATAACTTTATTACATTTATTCATAGATATCAATTCTATACTATAAGATTAAAACTGGCTTTACTTTATTCATGTAAAATTTAAAAATGTCTGCTATCTTGTATAGTATATATACATACATTTATTAAAGAAAAAGCCAAAGTCCGACGGAGGAGCCGTGGCCCACCTGGCCACCTCGTGCGCACGCCTATGCATAGAAATACATATTTTTTAAATAGAAATAAAGATAAAACTATACTTGATACTTTTATAGTCATATACTATCTCATTGTATATATATATATATATATATTTACAATATTTCAATATTATATTAGTACAAAAAATTGATTTTAGGGGGCGGATCCAGAGGGGGGCGAAAGGGGCGACCCCCCAATTCAACGTAGGAGGCTTTAGTTTTTGACCTAATTACTTCAAGGGTACAGAGGGAAATCTTTAACTATTTTTTTTATACCAAACTTATTCTGGTACTCTGTTATCACTTATATTTATTATTTGGTGATATACTGTTATCACACTTATATAATAATACACGGTTTAAGATATACAGATTAGTAGCTAACCGTTAGCTATCGTATATCTAAATTACATTGATAGCTGACGGTCAGAATGTGTTACGAGTTTAATACACATTTTCGTCATATCTGTAAAGCATTAGTACTATGTAGGGCTATATTATAACAGTAGTCATATGATAAATTAAAATAATTTTTCAGAAGCTGAGCTTATTACTTTAAAATCAAAATAAGGATTAACTCATCCAAATTTACATTTATTTCAATTTCTATGCAATTTCTATAGTGCTTTGCGAACACTGCAAACAAAAAAACGTATTTGATCTAACAGTTAAAGATACTTTAAATATTTATTTTACATTTCTATGATTTGAACAAATAATACAATCATATCTATTCTGATACATTTCATTGGTATGCGAATGCGCCAATTTGCAGTTTAAGATTATGCCCAAGAAATTAAAAAGAATAGACAAAAGAAAAAATAGCCTAACTAATCTCAACTTAAATAATATAGAATTTTGCTTATTTTTTTATTAATATATTGTTTCTTGTGTTGTTTAACCGCATTAATTAAAAATATTATTAATTTATTTAGAAATTTAATTTTAATTTGCACAGAAAATTTCCTTAATGTTTAAATGTTGGGAATCAATTATTTTATTAATATTGAAAATAAACTCATTTTTTCAAATTTTGAGATACGCACTGTTGCAGTTTAAACGACAATATCAAAATTAATATTTTTAATTTTATCTATATCGTGTGTGCCCGTTAAAAATCGCTTCCCCCCTGTTATCTTGGTCTGTATCCGCCCCTGATTGATTTTAGTCATTTTTAACACCTGAATTCTAAATTACCTAACACAATTAAAATAATATTGTATATTTTTAATTTTGAGTTACTAAAAATAACTTAAAATTACAATTTCAGTTTTTTTTATTTTAGAACTTTTAGTATAAAAAAATTGTATACCATGTGTATAATACCTTGTATAATAAAAACTCACATCACTAGGTATTACAATACTGTGCGTATAGTTAACTGTCACGTAGTTATATTATTTAATATTAGGTACATTATTTTTCGTCTAGTCGTTTAACATTCAATGATGAAATTAAATTAATTTACAAGAGTTGAACTTGATCCATTTTTCTGTATTTCGTCTGGCTCAAGAATTCGTTTAAAACATAGTATGTAAATACTTAAGATTCTATATGATATTCATCAGTTATAAATTGGTGTTTATTCATCGTCGTACTTAATTATAATTGGCAGTTTCCTTAATTGCGATAAACATATTTGAAAGTTACCCAAAAACTAAATAATCATGATAATATCATAATAATTTTTAGGTGTGTTTGCGGATGGGGCATTGGTCCCTTTGGTGGATTGTGCCTCCAGTAAAATTATGACCGGATGAAAATTAAATATAATATATACTTAGTACCGAAGGTACCAGTAGAATACAGTAGTATTATATATGTGTTTTTATTTTAGTTTTCAATTATTTTTATTATTTTGACATGCTAATATATATACCTTTTGGTCTTAATTAAAAAATAGATATTTCTTCATTATAATTATTAAAAAAAAAAAAATATTAAATAAATAAATAAGTAGGTCCCAATATTTAAAAATTCTTTCTGTTCCTTCGGTCCTCAAAACCTGAACACGCTTATGTTATCATTAACACGTCATATAATATGTAGATGTTTTTTATGCACGTCGTGTAATCACAAGGTGAAAAAAAATGCATCTTGAATATTTTCTCTCTAAATGATTATGCTAATTCAATGACGTGTTTTAGAGGGTGTGATTAGAACGACTGCTGCTCCCCACCCTTGAAAGTTTTTTTTGGGTCCACAACGATGATATTAGTCTTACGCCAATGTTCTTTTTACCGTGCTTTTTATCGGTTAAAACTTTGCCTGGATGGTAAAAAAGTTTTATGCTCATCTCTTCTATAGATTGAAAACCGTACGTTTTATTTTTGCTATTTTTTTTAACAATTTTCGAATAAAAATATATTGGTAATAAGAATTGGTTTTCAAATACGATTTTGTATTATTGCTTTTAAATGTATACTGATGGTACAATACACGTTTACGCTGAAGCGAGTGAAGCATAACTAACCTCTTATTCTTTTTTTGATTATTGATTTTTAAGCAATGAAACATGGTCAAACAAATTATTTGTATTTTACTGTTACGATTTATTCATTAATAAAACTACTTGTTTGTGGTGTAATTTTAATTTTTACTTGTATTGAAATAGATGAAAAAATAATTCTTATTTCAGTTAAAGAAATAAGTTACTTTTTTAACTGAATAATTGTATGGTATTTATATATAACTAAGTATATGAGCGTTATTTTGATCCCTTTTGAAATCTGGGAATATTGCACTCAACTTTTCCGAAACTTAAATTTTCTTAATATTTAATTATAAACAATAATTTGTAACAAAATATAAAATAATTTATTTTTGATCCCTAGAATTTAAATGAAAAATAATAATTCAACGTAACTATAAAATAAATTAACTGTTTACTATAGTTAGTTATATAATTCGTATTAATTTAGAGAGTACGTAGAAATAAAAAAAAATAGCTCGTTAAGTAACTTCGTTAGAAGTAACTTTAACTTTTTAACTCGTTAGTGTCTAGCCTTAGATATCGACCGACCATTTGGATCACTGCGAGAAATAATCGATCCCTCTAAGTTCATCATCTGCAACCATACGTGCAAATAGACCGATATCACGAGGACGAGTATCCTGTTATGGAACGACCGCGAAAACGCGAACATTTGGTCAGCCTTCTTTTTCGACCGCGTAGCCGGTGGCCGTCCGTGAAGAAAACACATACGATAGTGCTTTTTTTTCTTTCGACCAGAACATTTTTCGATCCGCAAGCGAAACCAAGGATACCCGTCCGAGACTCGCCTTCTTCCTGTGGCGATGGGTCACGCCTCGGAGTCTCCCGCAGGATTCCCGCAGACCCTCTGGACACGGCTTGGCCACGAGATCGTGGTGTACACGGTCGGGTGATCTACGAATCGGAGGTACGGTAATCGGAACGGCGTAGTATGCGTTCAATCACGACGCGAACAATGCGTGGAGATGTGTGCAGGCACCGACGAACGGACAAGGATTCAGCGGTGGTTTCAGCACCCTTATTGATTGCCGGTGCAGTGGTTACCGCGCGGCGTGCCGCGTGGTTCATCGGCGTCGTAAATCGGATACCTCGCGCAAACGTTTACGTACACGACTTCCGCCCCCTGTGCTGCACACCCGTCGCCGACCGCGTCATCGTCGTCGTCCGTACGCCACCCGAGCGCCCGGTCCCCCGCCGACATTGTGTTCCATACATGTTCGGTAACAACACCACTTAAAAGTTTTGCCCGTGCAAGTTTCTTAATTAGTCGTAACTTACAGCCGCCGCCGTTCCTGCCCACCACCGGCCGACGACGCGCGCCCGCGCCATCGCTCGTCTTTCCACCCCCCGTCGCGGCAATTGCTTCGCTCGCGTGATAATTGATTATATCATATTGTGCGCATGACACGCCACGCCGTGTACCGGTACGCCCGCGCGCGTGACAAACTTACGCGTCCCGGCGGGTTCGGCCGTCCGTCACTCGAGAGTTCGCGAACACCGTTTTCCGACCCACCCCGCACGTCAACCAGGGGTCGAAACCTCCGCGCGTCAACGGTTGATCGATGACGATTCGATTCGCATACGTGACATTTTCGATTAATAATCGCCCGGCCATCAGCAGATTAGGTTAGCCAGTGGCGTAACTACCATAGGGCAATGCGGGGCAGTGTCCCGGAGCTCTGGAGCACAGAAGGCCTTGGTATCCTTGCATGATTCTAAGACTATACCTCCTTCAAATAATAGAGGATTTCGATAAATATAATCCTTAAACTGTACGTGGTAGTTTGATGATTTGTATATTAACGACCATCAGGGAAAATATCGTACACAATGTAATAAAGAACAATCATGCAAATAATAACGGTAAATGAGAATATTGTGTAAACATTATTTGTGAAGTATTTAGAACAATAATTATTAAATTTTAAAATTAAATATTGCGTTGAAATTATTTATTCAAAATTTTAGTTACGATCGAGTATTTAACTATAGTAATAACTCACGCAATATGCAATATGTTTTTTATAGTAGTAAACTAGATTTTCTTTTTACTACATAATACTTATTAATTATCCGTTAATTATTTTCTTTTATTGCTTCATAATAAGTATTCGAATTTGAAAGAACTATATCACCTGTATATTTTGTATTTTCATGTAAAGATAATATTAGAGGGAGGCCTATTATTTTTACGGTATCGGAACCTTTTCCTATCAAGCTACGCCACTAGTGTGCGCGTACGTAAACTCGAACGGAATTAATCGAAAACCGGCACATACGGTCTACGAAGCGAACATTTTTTCGCGCATTCGATATCCGATGGCTGTGCTACCGTAACTTCATTGAATGCACCGCGTGTGCTACTCGCATGCTCGTAGTTCTCCTGACGATGGTGTGCAATGTGCTCCATCCACGTTCTTTTACTTCCAGCACCGATCCAATCACCGGCTTGTCGCGTTTCGTAAAGTATCTCGCGTGCCTCGTACATATTTTCGTCGTGTAGCCTCTCAAAAGAAGCTTTATCCGTTGTCCGACGTTGACGCTACTACTATAGAGTTACGTACATTTTACACGGGCTTGTAAACCGTCTATGGGTTTATTCTCACCCTTCGCGTGTCTCTCGCTATATGGGGGTGTATGCAAGCTTTTTACTTTCCAAAACTGTCATTCATGCAGAAAAACAAAATTAGCGAGGGTCAATTGCATTTCATTTTGCGAACATTATCGGTTCCTACAACGATTAAATGAACCGTCTCAAAACGCGAGGGAAATATATTTATTTATTTTTTTTTTTAATAATTGAATCAATAATTTTTTCCGTTCAATTGATTTCAATTATTTTGCTTTATATTGTAGTATAAATAACGGATGGGTTCGCCTGCAATCCTTCTCAATGATTACTGAATGATTATTTTTTCAATCGTTAGTAAGCTCATAAGTAAATACCAGAGAAGATATTATTATTTCGGTTAAATAAATGTAGTTTATAATTTTCTATAGTTCGGTAAGGTGACGTTGCATAGTTCGATCCAATTGAGATTCCGTGCGTCCGTATAAAAGAAAATATACAAACAATAGGTATACTAATGTCAAAACTATCGCGTTTTAAAATTGTAAAAACATAGAATATACGTTTCACAGTTTATTAGTGTTTGAGCTGTAAACTAAAAAAGCAAAGAGTTGTAAATGTGAAAACTATTAGAACATGTAATGATCATTAACGAACGATTGGTATAGAATACATAATGATATGTGCATCTACCATGCCGAGATGCAGTGATGTGAATATGTGATCCAGTGGGGCGAGCGGTTTCACGTAAAGTATATCATTATTATTATTAATACGACTGATTAATACTAAAAACGTGTATACCAATAAGTATTGCTGTTATGGTTTAAGGTGCTTTGATAATGTACGTAAATTTTAATTTGTAATGTACGATTTAAGTTCGCAATGCTAATGTAAATTCAGTATTTCAGTATTTCAATATTACCAATTTTTACGTGATTAGCATGCGATTGATCCAAACAGTTCTGATAGATTTGTTTTGTACCACAGTATGTTATTATTGTCATTGCGTCGACGGTATTAATCATCCAATGATATTTCGATCGTGTTTGAACACGATTAATCGACTCTTAAAAAAAAAAAAAACAACTAATATTTCAGACCGAGTGAGTTATTTGTTGTATTTTAATGTGGACCTAGCTGGTAAATCAGTTTGATTCATGTCTTGACGGTGTTAAAAATCGAAAGCAGCTCGACTCTGTGTAATGACTCGGGTAATAACGCAGGTAAGATAATATCATGTAATCGTGTACGGACTCAGGTAGATAAGTGATAAATAAATAAATAAAGATAAATGATAAATGTTAAATATTAATTGAACTGAAGAACACGAATTAAAAAATATTGAAATACGTTCTTTGGTTTATTCGGAGTCTAAAAACGCGAAATTAACTTTCCCGTCACTCTTGCCAGTCAGCAGGCTGTTTACCACGACCACCCATAACCAACAACTAATTTTTCCGCATTACCGCCGTACGGATCAAAATTTTTGATCATTGTGGATCTCAACACATTTGCATAACAATTCTTAAGTTTCTGAGCTGCGAGTATCTGTCCGTTACTATCGAACTAACGGTGTCGACTCGTTTGGATTACAGGCTCGCGTAATTTGTTCGTGTAATATATAATAAAACGATGATATTCACGATTTCCCCATGTCATCTACCACGATACACGTAATATTATAATGCACACCAGACTTAATCAATCGACCAGGACACGACGACAAAACGATTGATTTAGGCGCGTATTAATAATAATAATAATAATATGTATTCGATCGAAACGTTTTTCATCCGAGGCCGTTTTCACTGGGCCCACCAGACCTCTTATATGAATATTTCACAACGCGCTAGCCGAAAGTTTTCTAATATCGCTTGCGTGTCGTTTGATCTTTTCATCGTGTCGATCTATGTAATGCACGTATGCGGCCGCCTCCGCCTGCACCACGTGTGTTTCTAGGGTTTAGGAAATCGATTAAACCGCCAAGAGCGTTTCTCCTTAATACGCATACTAATTGCTATACGCATTGTTATGACATGTGTCGCACACGAGCGTACCCTTTCTCATTCTCTACTTTTCACTTTAAAGGATCGAGTCGAATGAAAACTTTTGTAACCAACGCGTGGTAACTGCGTGCATAATAACATTATACAATAGATATACCGTCGGCCTTTACGTAAGACATTTCTGTTCAAATGTTCTCCACGTACCGTCGGCGAGACCAGAAACTGGTCAAACCGTAGTTTTTCCATACCGTCAAATGCTAAAAACGGTTTGACGATTTTTTCAAAACGATCCGACAGCCATGAGTGGTTTACGTACACGTGTTATTCTACAATAGTTTACCGAACTACCGAAAAAACATTGTTTTAAATACACATGCGTATTTTGCACCCGGCACTCGCACCCGTTGCTATCCGGTTACGGGTATGATGCGAACATGATAATTAACGTTTGAGTATATTTGTCTGAACCAGTGATTCCCAACCACGGGTTACGACCCAGATAAGGTTCACAGAAGTTTTTATGGTGGGTCGCAAAATAATTACATACGACTTACAATTTCCATATTATTTATATTATTATTTAAAAAAAAAAAAGATTCCTGAGATATTCTAATAAAATTATCGAGGAAAAAATAATTTGAAATAGGTTATCTAAATGGTCTGACGCGGACTGTGCGCAGTCGTACCCGTATAGCGCAGTAATAGCATTGATTAAATATAGTATATTTAATCAATGGCAATAGGTATATAATACCTATTTTTGCTCATGATATCTCAAGGAAAAATTGCCACATTTCCACTTTTAAGTGAATTTCTTGAAGATTCAACCAAAATTTAGTTGGATGACATAAAATAAGTGCTTCAAGAATATTTGAACAAATTACAATTAGAAATCGATCTATATATATATCAGAAAACGTAAAGTTCAGTAAATATAGTTGGATCGGAAATTCATTTGAAATTTCTGTTCACCAAGTTGGTGAAGATATTTTCGGTTTCCAATAGGAACGTTTTGACCTTTAAGCTAACCAAGTCGTAAAAAAAAGTTTTTCTCAAAAGTGCCTAACCCAATTCTGAGCACAACTTAAAGATAAACCAATTTTAAAAAGAGAATCTGAAAAAGCATTACTACCATTTCCGACCACATATATATGTGAAGCCGGATTTTCTGCTTTAGTTGTCATCAAAACAAAGTATAGAAATCGCCTTGATGCTCAACACGACATACGATGTGTACTTTCAATGAATATAAATCCAAACATTGAATAACTTGTGGAAAGTGTTCAGCATCAAGGAAGTCATTAAGGTTTAGTATATATTAATAAATTAATTCCATATTACATTTGTAAAAATTAATAAATTAATTTTTATAATACATTTTATTTAAGTATTACAGAATAGAATATACCTGTAGAATATAGATAGATGAATCAATATATATTATATATATATATATATATATATACAAATTTACCAATTTGATGATAATAAATAAATTAATATTGAGTTTCCTATTATGATTTTTTTTTGGGGGGGTCGCCAAAAGTAAAATTTAAAATGTTAGGGTCATGCTTATAAAAGGTTAGGAACCGCTGGTCTAAACACACAAATAGACATTGGATAAGTGGTATAGACAAGAGAATGACGTGGAATTCTCAGTGCAGTGACAAAAAAATAGTTTTCAGGATACGACTTGATGTTGAATGAAAACTATTATTACCCATTCTAGAACTAAAAAAAGTGATTCGTATATATTGTAGCAGCTTTGTTTACAAAATGTGGCAAACATCCGAACGCGACATTGAACACGTCTACTATGTTTAATTTTTGTATACGCACACTCTGTTGCGACTAAAAAATTAAAACATTTTCCACCCTAAATTTTTTTACGCTACTAGATATCATTTTTTCATTCCCCTTTCTGTTTTTACTAAGAATTATTTTTAAGTTTTTTGGTTATGTAAATCACCTATTTTTTATTTTTCCACTTTTCGATTATAGTCCATTGTGAATATTCTGCAAGTGTTTCACCTTTTTTTCTATTTTGTCTATGTTACATCCTTTGGTGTAATTTTTATTTGTTTACTCGTAACGTACCAGTACAATTTTTCAAGGCTTTTGCGGACACTCAAGCGTTCAATCTTTCATGGTCAACACTAATTTTTCCAAGAATAATAGTAATTTTATTCACGCCGAAAACGTTTTTGTGGTTTTAAAATTTCACCGATCACCAAATATCAGTATTTATCAGTACAAAAAAATGTTGGAAACAATGGGAAATTAAAAAAAATTCAATGTGGAAATCAAATATATACATTACTAGACTCTTTTATCATCGTTCAATCATCTGATTGCCTCATTATATTTGCATTGATAAAATCGTAGATTTATAGTAGCCTGCAGTAAACGTTGTAAAAAAACAAAACGAGGAAAATCGGTCTGATATACCACGCACTCTCATACCCTTAGAATGGTTAAAATGGTTCCAATGTAGGTTATTAAAAAAATAAACAATTTTAGGTTATTTTTTTTAAACTTTGCAAAGATGTACGGATATAGATTAGTACCTTGACATATTCTACGACCGAATTGCACCTGTTATGTGTATCACCGTCGCAACTCAAACGAATCGATAATTACTCCGCTGTCGTCGTTGAACCTGCTAATCAGGGGCTGATCAATTGATATATTTTCATGACGATGGATAGATAGTATTGAAAAAATCATAACTTCCCTATCTTTAAATAAGATATTAAAAACTTGAGTTTCATTGTATATATAATTAATTTTTATAAATTTACAACTAATATGTGATGATATAAGCTAGACGCAGTAGTAAACATGATATTACTATTGAAAAATAGACTATCTTATGTTTTTTTTTTTCAAATTTGAATCAAAACGACCATCTAGGTCTAATCGATATCTTTTTCGCTTGGGAGGGGTAGAATGCGCTAATGGCACTTGTGCCCCCTTTTCTAAGAAGAGAATTTACACGTGTGTGGACTTTATTCCTAGTGGAGTGGGTCCGGTGGTAGACAGAGTAGTGAACCAGAATGACGGCAGGGGAGGGAGACTGCAGAAAACAACTTTGCAGAATATTTTTTGCACTGAGCCGGGTTCGAACTGGTGACTGCGTAGTTCGTGGCCACATTGTGTGACCTTTGCACCACTCTGCCATTAGTTTATAAGTAAAAAAAAATGGTAACATCATTCAAAATAATACCTTTATAGTTTAAAAATTATTTAAAAAAAAAAAATATTATTATTTTATGATGGCATTGTAACTTTAGGATATACTTTTAATACCATGATGAAATAATCATGAAGAAAATCATTAATTACAATATGATACGTGGTAATCAGTATTTAAAATAATTTAATTCAAAGCAAATAGCAAAGTATATAACTTAAGGATCTGTTCCCACCATATGCATAGAACACATTTAATCATGTTTACGTTTAAGCTATATTTGTATGAGGACAATGAATAATTCATACGGTGACCTCATTTAAAAACACATGTATCTTACTCAAATATCGCCTAATTGCACATAAAAAAAATTCATTCGTAGACTGCTGTGAAGGTCCTCAGTTGATGTAATATTTTATATTGAACTCCCGACTAAAGAGGAGCAATTGTGAACTTAAAAATTGTATGAGCTGAACTCCGTCGACAAATACCAGACCAACCACTAGGTATTGATATTTAATGTACTGTTTGACATTTTAATCTCAGAATTAAGTTCTTCACCAGACGTCGTTCGTTGCATACGTTATTGTTTCGTTCTTTCTTAAATGTTCTAAATTGTATTTCCCTCTGAATCAAATGTCACAATGTGTATATACCACGTAATGCATAAAAAACATCTTAACATTGCTTGACCAAGTGGTCAAACGACCGATTTTCGTGAATGATCCAAAAAAATCAGGAACTTGAAAAGTCGATGCTATTGCTATTACCAATGACCTTTGCAATAGGTCGATGGCCTTTATTGTCGTTAGGTAGCGGCGTCTTATCTTCTCATTAATACATAGTGGGTATACCCAATTCAAACGTTGATGTTAATATTAACGATAAAACGAAACAATCCACAATTATGCTATAAAGTCGTAATAAAATAACTTAAATTTAAATTTTCTACAGGATAGTCAAGTGACATTTTCAATTTATCATTAGAATTCAATAAAAAAAAATTTTATTCTTCAAAAAAAAAAAGAACAGATTTTTTGCAAAATCTGACGGTCACAAATAAAAAAATAAATACATTTTTATATAAAAAGATTCAGCCCACTATAAATAAATTATAACTTTGAGAATAACAGCATATTCTTAACCCAACTCAATGATACCGAAAACACGTAAGATATTCAAAGTTTGATTTCAAACTTCTAAGATCAAGGTGTTAACTTAACAGGCTTTTGCACCCTAATTATTGAATTAATATGATCAGAAAACTTTATAATTGAATCATCCACCAATGTCCTAAAAATACAAACAGCACTTAATTAATACTGAAGTACTATCCACTTCCTATAAGAAAAAATACCTTAATATATTCATGACATATACCAATTATTGAAGAAAAATATTTTCATACAGTTATTCACAACCTAAATATTTTAATTCCTAATAATGATATCGGAATACCCACAAAAGAAAATACATGGAATTTTCAGTTTGTCTAATTGTCAACGTTCTCCAAAAAATTACGAAAAATTAACTGCTCGTAGTCTTTATTGACCTAAAACCAGCTGTAATCAAGAAAAAAACAGCACATTATATTCTATCTAATCATAAAATTCAAAATAAAAGAGTCTCAAAAATGCAAAGACATAATACAAATCTTGAATAACTTACCAGAATTACGGTCAATCAAGAAAATATTGTTCATACTTTCTAAAATGTTGTTCCTTATTGTGCTAACCTTTCCTCTAACATCTACAGTAAAATCATTGTCATGACATCTGACACGTTAAAATATAAATAAATATAAATAAAAAATATATATATAAACAAATATTTACAAATCATAATATAATAAAATAAAAATGCAAAATAGGTAGTGTCACTAATGGATAACTTTCGGATGACAAAAACCATATAGTTATTCTTCTTCTCATATTTTCATATTCTACTAAGTAAAAATAGATTATAGATATTTTATAAAAATAAAAATATTTAGTACTTTTTTTCAGGATCTCATTTCGCGACAAATACAAAATTTTTAATTCTAGGCGTTAGGTCTAGTTAGGAGTATTATGTATGACCCAAAAAATACAATGTACGTAGTGGTGCCGAAATTACCATTAATTTCTCACTTTTTTAACTCTTGATCGACCTTACAGGGAAACTTTTTACAAGCTACTATTTCTACTGTATAATTTAACCACACGCTTATTATTTTTGATGTAACTTATTGTTCATCCAAATACAAAATTGCACTAATAGAGTACAAAAACTTTTTCAATACTTTGAATCACTATCTTACTGTTGGCCATGGTTTTAATTTCAAAAATACACTAATGCTGCCATACTTAAGTTATAACCTAAAATAATGTACTTCACTACACATTGTTAAAAAATGATCTCATTATAACTGCCCTCGATCTAACCCACTGACCAACGTCTTTAAGTAAATACCCAGATATTTTAGATATATTTGCAGTTAATATTTCCGCTAACTAATAAAATGTTTTAATTAATTTTCGAGATTTATGCATGGACCATATTTCAGTTATTCTACTCTGAGTGCTTATTCCCCTTTCGGCCCTATAAATTATGATTTTTGGATGATATTAGGAACTAGAAGGAATTTTGCGAAATAAACCTGAAAACTCGATAAAATTATCCAAATTATTTATAAAATGATATTAGAAATATTACGAATATAATCCAATTATTTTGTATGGAATTATGCTTTCAAAAAAACTGTTGAAAGTTTTCGAAACGTATGCTAAACGAATTAAGTCAAAAGTAAAAAAAAAAAATAATAATAATAAAAACGTTCAAATACGGGTGGCTATCGATGGGGCTGTTATTTAAAAATGTTTAAACAAAAAGCTGAAACACCAACAGTCGGTATCGTAACCAACGTTAACACATCACTGGTGTTCGATTAAAAATAATTTACCGACGGCGGAAATACGCGCGATGCACCCCGGTCCGTGTCGGCACGTTCGCGTAACGATGTTTTTGTGTTCATTGTTGCGCCTTGCGCTTGAGCAAGTATCGTGATTCGTTAATCGTTGCGCACCTCGGCGCACCGTGAAGGAAGTACGTAAGCTTGCGAGTCGCGCGCAAGACACAAAACACCCTCGATTCCAAGCTCCCCGACCGTTGGATTCTCCGCAGAGGGTGCACTGCGCACCCGTTTTTCCCGTGGCTGAACGTGTCGCTTGACCGAATCGCATTTCAACGCCTATAAACACCGCTCTCCCCAATGCCCACCACCTTGTCCGCGATTGTTTCAAATTCAAACGTTGTCCTCGTCGACGATCCGAAACTGGATACCGAGCACCGTCACCTCACCACCGCGTCACCACCGTTAAGTAGTTCGACTGCAACGCTTTTTCGGTACAAAGTGCCGGCGCAAATCGCATCGCCAAACAGGGTCGTTTCGTTTCGTTTCAAATCCAAAACGATTCGCCGGGGACGGAATATGGATACTGCGAACGTATAATGTGTACTATTCGTCGGCGTCAGGAGTTAAGGTTGTGGCGGTTTCGCATGGACCACATTCGTTCGTCCGTCGTTCGCAAGTGCCGACAAAAACAAGGGTCGGAAATCACGGCCAGAAAGTCATCTCTGAGGCTCCACATGTGAGCAAGTGACTTATTCAACAGCAACATGTTTTTGTTATGTTCTTTTTCGGGTTTTCGTTACGCGGGGCGGAACCGAGAAACGTTAGCGCAACGCACGCGAACACTTCCACTGTACAAACGTGTCGTTCTTTAATTTTTAATTTTTAAACGTTGCGCAATCCGTCTTACTCGTCGTCCATCATAACTGGGACACTTCATTGGTCGATCTTCTACCCCCCTCGGAATGCGAACGAATCGTATTGTGCATATCGTTTTTCACACAAAATCCGAGCACTCCAATAACACGGTGTACACGTGCATTAAACAACAAGAGCGGATCCGTTTGTATTTCTCGTTTCCCTTCCGTCGCGGCGCTGAACAAGAAAGAATTCGTACTCATAATGCATTGCCATTCGTATCGCCAACGGCCCGCACGGGGCACATCGTTTTATGTACGGGGTGGCAAAAAAATGTTTTATGACGTGCGCCTATTGGTGTAAAGCAAAATAATATTCCAGCATTGGAATAATGGCATAATATATTACATCGACCGTGTAAAATAATAATAAATAAATTACATAGTTGCACACCCGTTATAGTAGTAAACACATATACTTCGGTCGTTACCGCATCGTTTCTCTTTATAACATTTCCTACCGTCGTCGCGGCGCGTAATAATTCCGGTGTTTTATTAAGTATCCAAGTTTCGGATAAATTAAAAAAATGATTCAATATGCTGTTTTGAGAATGTCGGAAATTTTCCTATAAACACATTATGATTTCGTCGTTGAACTGACGAGTTGAATCGAATCGAAAACATTTCACTGTCGTTCTAAACATACCATAAAGAATAAGTACTCGTAGAACGAATGAATTATCACGAAATGTCACTTGACTTTAGTGCATACATCAATTATGATAAATATAATTTGTGGAATATTTCGATAAATAACATACGATTATAACACAATTTCAACCACGTCACTTATCATTTTCATAAACACCATGAATATTATCTAAGATAATTGTTGATGTTATTTATTGACACAGAGAATTTCTATGCTGAACATAAACGTAATTTTAACACCAAATCAAAATGAAATTTTTAATTAAAATATTATATAACTATGATACCTATACACTGTTCGCGTATTTTACCGTGAAAAAATAGCATCGCACCTTATTTCTATCCGATAATATCCTCTCTAATAATTTAATTGTAGTTTTGTATTTCAAGACTCTCGCTAATTTTAGGAGTAGGCCGTTTTTCCACACTGTATCATAGGTAGAAGATAGATCATAGAAGACCGCCCATGATTTGAGCTATTTTTGAAACCCATGCGTTGTTAATGACAACGCTGGTTCACTGCAGCTTCTACCTTTGACAAAATCAGCTTGATCCTTTGGCATAATCTTTTCCAGTTTATCTATAAATCTACATAAAAGAAGTCTTTCAAAGGCCTTACAGACTACTGAAAGCAGTAAAATTAGCCTATAGCTATATAAGTATATATATATAGGTCAGTGACTGGTTTGCTAGGTTTAAGGATTGCAATAATCTTAGCCTCATGGCATTCTTTGGGGATTCTAAACGCATTAAACATTGACGTATATAAATTCGCAAGCCACGTTTTACCTTTAATGTCTAAATTCTTTAAAAATTATGGTAAGATGTCATCGGTTCCTGTAGCTTTCTGAATTTTTATTTTAAATAATTCTGCATAATCTCAACTGTAGTAAAGTTGTTCATCATCTCAAACTTATCAACTGAATTATCAATTGCTATTTTGAATAATCTTTTAGTCCTGATTGTTTCCATTTTATACGGTTTTATGTTGGAAATTTCCTAAAGGTAAGCTAATATTGCCTTTGTATTAAGGATGCCAGTTCTGGTTTATGTATGTGGCTGTACCATGTTTTGGGTGACATGAAATATTCACTAGCTGAAAGCCATTCATTTTTAGACGATTGGTTTGGTCACTAGGAACGTGGGTTTCATGTATTATCAAAACATCAGCATTATTGAAAATCTGGCTTATTATTTCTGTTTTTGATTTAGATATGCCCTCGACATTTCATTGTATTATTTTTAAATTGTTGATTGAAGCTTTTTTATCATCGGTATTACTAGGTAAAGAATATTTTTTTTGTGTTATATAAGGTTTTTTGAGAAATTGTTTTGAGATTTTTTAATTTTTTGATATCCAGACACTCGTCTTTCGTTAAAACAGCCCTTAAAAGGACTTTTTTGCCTATCAGGCCAGGAGATCTAGAGACGTTTGGCCACCAATTTGATGCCGTTTTGTTTTGTGTTATGATATACATTCACAAGACTATGCATATAATTTTGGTGAAATAATAACACTACTCACAGGAGGTACCACGAAGAGGTACGATATAATCCCTCCTACCTTATTAATTAGTTTCTCGTCTATATCACATATCTAATGGGGTTAGTTTTAACTTTTTTTCTTTGTTCCTCTATCAATGGTCCTAATTGTATAATTCTTTAAAAGATATACTGTTTATAATTTTTTTTACTTTCAATTATAACAGAACTCAAGATTTTTAACTAAATAAAATATTATTAAATGTTTGATCACGTTTGATCATTAACACAAGGGAAATTATTATGTATAATGAATCGACATACAAATCATATCGCTAGTAGTTTAAATTTTATTTTGTAGGTAAATTTAATTTATACCCTTATTTTTATTTTTCCTAATTTGATAGTTAAAAGATTAATGCAAAAATAATTCAACTATCTTGTTCACATATTAAAAATTAAAGCTCTGTAGATTAAACTTACAATTAAAATTAAGAAAATCAATCTATTTCAATTGTTATTTCAATAAAAACAGTATATTTTTCAAAAAAAGTTTTATCATTAAACATCATTAAATTTTGATGAAATAACATTGAAGATATATTCTTACTTGTTGCCTCGATCTGTTTCTGATCTTCATAAAAGGTGCTTTTAAGAACTTTTTATTAATAAGTTTATGAACTATAAATAGAAATTACTAACTTTTACGTGAATATTCCTAGCATACCTTAAAGCATTCGATCTTCCGTGCAGATATTAGGTATGTAATTTCTACGAAATCTATATAACCGTTTTCCAAATATATACCCTACCAATATTGGCACTACAAACAAAAACCAAGATTACACTGAAAAAGTGTTGTTCCAGTATTCTTTCTACTTTCGCTGGAATCGTTGGCAATGGGCGTTTTCTTCCACTTCATCATCTAATAATATAAAGAATCTATTTACGTTTTTATGTTATTTTGTGATATTTGAAATATTTGTCCTTGTATGATGGTGTTACACTTTCATAGGTACATAAATTCTCGTCGAGTACACGGTTTACAGTGTAAAAAGTTGAAAAGGAATGTCAATGATGTATTGTACAAAGATTAATGTGGAATGCTTTTTTGAAAATATTCCGATAAATTAGATTTCATTGTACGCAAAATTTTCACCGCATTATTTTTTTGTAGAATTTAGCACTAACCGTTAGTTGTATGAACATTATGTTCATTTTTTTAATACATTTGGATTTCATCGCAATAAAAAATATATTAAATCTTCATACATGATATTATTTGAGTAGTTTTCGTGAGTCAACTGTGAACGTTATAAAAAAAAAAAAAAAAAAAAACTAGATAGTTTCCCCATAAAACGTAACATATCTATTCACAACGATGTACGATTTTTATTTAAGCGTAGAAAAGCTTATTATAGTGTTCACTATATTATATTTAAATTCCATTTAAAAATCCCATACTCCATTAAATACTCTCTTGCAGTTCGGAATCGCTTATAGATCGAAACTAAAACATGCACTTAATAAATGGAAGAAGAAAAATGTAATTACTGTGATTATGAACCAGGTTGTAGCGTGTTAAAAACCGATTTGTGTGGGAAAGCAGAGGTAACTCCGATTCGGTTCGCAAATCGAACACATGGCCGACCAAATTTTATTGCATATACGGGTAGTTATTATTATTTTTAAATGTTCAGATCTGAACAATTTTCGCAGCTATATTTCAATGCACATGAATTGCGTTCCAATCATATTTAACGACTACGCAAATTACGTCCCAACGTTAAAAAAAATTATTTTCCTTCTTATTGTATACAGAATCTAAAACTGTTGATAGCATATTATGACTATCGATAGGTTAAAAATATTGATTTTCATCGTTGTTGTGCTTTTAGAAATAAGTAAAATGAAAATTTGTACCTATGTTTAAATTATAGGAATTTAATATAATAATTAAAATAAATAATAATGAAAAAAAATTATAAATTAAAAAACTGGCAAAAACTTAATTATAATCAAGATGGATTATTTAGCCACTTTCATATTTTGCCATATTTTATCATTTTTTGTAAATTTTTATAATCTTCTTCTTCATATACCATCATCAGTCTGTTTTTATTTATACGAATACTTTGTTGTTTAATTTAAGTTTCTTTATGTTCATTTTTAAAACATCTATGAATTGAAATATGTTCAGGTGTACTGCGTAAAACATACTTTTAAATTTGGAACGGAAGGCTTCACAATTATTCGTAGTTCAAATTATTGAACATGAATATATTACCAACATAGAAAGTGGGTGGTCACAATCAAGTTTGATGTATGTATTTAATGTATAATCAGAAAATTGCTGTACTTTTTCATCTTTGGGTAAAATAGATACAATATCGTTAGTAAAACAATCCTCTATTTTATCTGGCTTAAAAATGAGAGGCGAAAAAAATAATTTCTTGTAGTCATTTAAATAAAACCGGACACGATTCATGTAGTCGTTTAGATTGAGATGAACTCAATTCGTGTAGCCACTTATCTAAGTTTTTTTTCGGGATGCAATTCGTGTATAGCCTTGTATTTTAATTTTATTTTTTATCATATTTTTTTGTTGGATTATGTATACATTCAATTAATAATAAATGCAAGTTCCACTCTTCAATTATTCTAAACGTGTTAAGACCCGAAAAATTAAATTTTTGCATTGATAGTACTCCAACAATTTATTTTTAGCCCGAAATCCGTGCAAAATATTCTTTACTCGCCTATCGATGAAATACTGATATTTGAATGAGAGATAAGGTATCAAAAATCGGGAACAAACCTGAGGAATACAAGATACGGGATGAACTCAAGTGATGACACAAACTGTGATAAATAGATCATTGAGAAGGTGATGCTTAAACATAATCATACTAAAGGTATCGAGGGAAATATATAATGGCGGTTTAAAACGAAAAAAAAAAACTTTTTTTTTTTGAGAATAATGTTGGTTTATTGATTTTTATCGTTCTACAGCTTACACGGAATGGTTTACTTTGAATATGGGGTGGTGGAATAAATCACTAAATAAGTGGGTATAAGTTCTGAATTTTCCCCCTAGAACTATGCAATTAGATCCGTGATACCACGTGAACTATTTATAAGAGTGTTACAAAAGAGTCAACGAATTTGTACAGTAGTATGGTCTAACCTAACGGATTTTATTGTAAAGAATTAAAAGCAAATATTATAATAAAGTTATAATTTTTGTTCAAAAAGTCGTCTATTCGTATAATTTACGTTTTATAAATAATGACTAGTTTTTGATACAGTATTAGTAAAAACCAACGTTTTAAGAAATGTATAATATTTTTTTATTATTTTATTTTATTTTGTACCAATAAGAATAACGTTAATTTATCTTACGTAGGGTAAGCCTTGGATACGGAACGATATAATGAGTTTTCTTCAAAATTAAAACGGTTTTTCCCTTTATTTTTGAAATGGTAAGTTTTAATGATATTTTTATATTGTCATAGACTCACATCGTGTGCCATGACAGTACAATTCATTTTCATTTTTCAAACGGATTTTTTCGACTGAGTCTAGTAGTGATTATGTTACTGACCTTTTTAACTTCCAATATATATATATATATATAAATATCGTTGTCTTATTAAATTTAATTTTCTAAATTATATTTATTTATTTTTGAAATTACTGAAAAAACTTCGGTTTCCAAAATATTTTTATTATTTTTTTAAACCATAGTACACATTTATTTTTATTGTTAATATTTATTAGTATAACTGTGAATTTTTTTAAACTATATGTGCTTAGGAAAATTTTTTTTTATGATATTCTGATAGCTTTTACTTAAAAAATTATGTCGAAGCATTCTGTATACCTGATTTTAATCCTGGTGATAATAGTAATTATAATTTCATCTTGTTTAACATTTTTCTGAATTCGTTATTTCGTTACCTCAAAATTACTTTGTATTGTTTGTGATGTAATATTATTATAAACTACCAACGCGTCTGTTTGAACGATGAGTGATAAAACAGGTATATCATTAGCGAACGTTTGGTTCATCAGAAAAAAATCTTTCAAACGGAAATTCCATTTGTTGTCTTTTTTTATCGTGATTTACGTAGTAATTATACTTTTGTCTGATACCCGAGTTGCAAGTACCACTTTATAACTGTGGTGCATACGGTGATGACGGGCAAATCTCGTTTCGCTTTTGTATCACATATAACTCATGCCATTTTCAATACAATATGACGATTTCATCGATTCGGCCATATTTCGGTCCGTCCAATCACGGTTATCGAGTGTAAAACTCGATTTATTCAACGACTGTTTCATTGACCGACAACTGAAACGATTAATGGTCGTTAAAGACTGCATTCTTAGCGTCCATTTGTCGATAGTTTCTTCGACTCATTCAGCTTGTCCGTTTCCACAAGTGAATCTAGACTTCCGACAAGGATTTATAGGCTGATAGCCATGGATCGGTCAAGCTTTAAAGTAAACATTCGGATCATCCATATGGTTTTCGTACCGGGCACATGGTTTTAATTTCACTTTTCAGTGGTCGATTCACGAAAATGATTATATGATTTAGAAAGGATAAACAGTCGAACGATGGTGAACAAACTGGTATTTGGGACTTGAAGCTATTAAAACACCGAGAAATATGACCGTACTTTGCTAGTTCAAAAATCCTGGTCTTGAGATACAGATCTCCAACACGATATATCGAGCTACTTCGATGAATCGATACGTATTTTCTTTTCAAAGTTTCATTGCCAAGGTGTCGAGTTGAACAACAGGGTATTTCGATGCTGCGTTTTGATCAATAAAGTTTTCACCGTTTCGCCGTGATAATTTATTACATTATATGTTTTCATTTATTCCTACACCCCGTTTTGAACGAGCCATTCATGATGAATGGAATATAATAAAAACCGTTTTTTATAATGCGTCATATACTACGGGATCGATCGTGGTTTTCATCGCTTTATTTGCATTCGCAGTCGTCAAGTTTGTATAGTAATATAAGTTGCGATTGACGTACTACTGATGTTTGGCGAAAACAAATATTGCTTTGCATGATTACATGCCACGTGTGATTAAATTTGCTTTAGTCGATTATAAATACCAATTTTTGACTACAGTAATTTCGTACAATATTTATAACGTTATTATAACGATTACAAAATACCACACTCTACCCGAAAACTATAATACACGCGTGTTATGTTTAAACGAAAACGTAAACTTTACAAGTTTTATCTTAATACATATTGTTATTATTATCATTATTATTATTATTATTATTATTATTATTATTATTATTATTATTATTATTATTATTATTATTAT